>NC_056528.1:30830221-30856089 GCF_019175285.1 Sceloporus undulatus
GTGCTCCAACCTGGCCCAGGTGAGAAGGCCGTCCTTTTGGAGGGCCACCTCCACCTTGGAAGGCAACATGGTCACAAAGCTCTTCTGCACATTGATCACCTGAGGAAGCAGAATGCATCAGATCAGGACCAAAGAAGCAGCTTGGAAATGCAGGAATGGGTTTGGGACTCCAACCCCCACCGTCCACAAGCCAGCCAGCTCCCAGCATTAGGGTTCCCATGTCTCAAGTGATTATAGGGACATTAGGCGATTATATGGGAATTAGGGTTCAGATGCATTTGGTGGAATAGAAAGCCAGGGGCAGACATATATGCCATTAGTGTTCGAGAACAGCATTTGAACAGACATTCTCACACACTAATGGCATATATAGGTCTGTCCCTGGTTTCCATTCCACTACATGCATCTGAAGAAATAGACCAAAGTCTAGGAAAGCCCATGCTGCCAACTTCTTTCTTTCCGTGAGTCTCAAAGGTGCCGCAAGATCTCTCTACTACGTACTGATTCCACAGACTTAAGAAAGGCAAATGGGAACTTACCCCCCAGAGCTCCATCTCTGCCTGGAAAACCTTATCTCCTTCAAAGACGATGCGGATGTCCACCTGCAAGAGGAGGGGATTCATAGTATCCTAATCTGGAAGGGATTGCAAAGGCCATCTGGTCCAACACTGCCCTCCCTCCTTACCCTGGTGCGGTTGGCTTTGACTGAACTGAGCTCCGGCCGAGGGCTCTTGGCGTAAACGGTGACCACCACTTGGCCACCGGTTTGGTGCCAGTCCTGCCGGCAAGTGACCAGCTTCTTGTCTTGCTGCTGGAGAAAATGGCAAGGAAAGAGGTCATCCACCTACCCCAGGGAAAGCTGGCATCTTTGGTTGGCGCAAAAGAGAAGAGTCCTCCCACATCCATGTAAACCCACTGGGTGACCCTGGGCAAGTCACACTCTCTCAGCCTCAGAGGATGACCGTGGCAAACCCCCTCCGAAGAAGACGGCCAAGAAAACCCCACAACGGGGCCGCCATAAATCAGAACTAACCCAAAGGCACACAAAAGCAGCAGCAATGCTTTAATCATGGCTGATTGTCCATTTATCCTGCTGAATGATATCGCAGGAGGGTGATGTCTCCTTGAAAAATCACTTGTGTATTATTATTATTATTATTATTATTATTACATTTTATTTATAAAGTGCTGTAAGTTTTCAGAGATTCCCAAACTCTGGCCTTCTGGATGTTTTAGACTTCAGTTCCCAGAATCCCAGACTACAAACCAAGATGGCAGAGGCTTGCTTCTGGGGGCTGAGGTCCGAAACACCTGGAAGGCCAGAGTTTGGGAATCATTGCATTAGAGCAGTGGGTCCCACCATTTGGTCCTCCAGATTTTTTAGACTTCAGTTCCCAGAAGCCCCAGCCAGGTTGGCCAATTGTTAAGAATTCTGGGACCTGAAGTCCAAAACACCTGGAGGACCAAATTTGGGAATCACTGCATGAGAGTATGAAGTTGCAAGGAGCCATTTTCCGGTCCTGAGATGGTTCTGATGCGGCAACCCCAATAATTCCCCCAAATAAACATGTGTTAGTGCCAGTCCCAGAGGAGGCATCCTCACCTGCTTCTTCGCCCAAATGTGCCTCCCTCGGCTGCATCCTTTCTGCTCCAGGAATGCAGTGAAGTCCGTGGTTTTAATGCCACAGCAGCTCCAGTATTTCATGCTGGGTTGGGAAGAAGAAGAAGGAGGAACCAGGAGGAAAACAGAGAGACAAGAATGAAAACTTCCAAAAGGCTGGGCTCCGACTTCCTCCAGGTTATATGGATTCCAGGTGGCTAAATGTGAGCACTGCCCTCCAAAGAAGAATTCTTTCTCCCTCCCCATGAAACTCTCCTTCAGTCCCCAAATTCCTAGCATCGCAGAAACTTAAAAATGTCAGTCAAGCTTTTTAGAAATAAGACTTTAGATATCCAAAGAAAAAGGGGGAAGGCAAAGGGGGCATCTGCACTGTATAAATACTGAGGTGTTGGCACTGCTTTGGCTGCTAGGACTCCATCCTACAAAATCCATCCTGGGATTCTTCTGAGGCTGGCATGTGCCATTCTCAGAGCTCCAGCTAGGTTTCCCCAACTGCATCCTCCTCCCATTGTAATTCAAAGTATTTTGGAGTGGCCTGGTCTTATGGGAGGCAAAACCCATTTGCTTTGCAAAAGGGCTGGTGGGGATGTCCAAATTCTGGAGATGCGGCAATGCTATAAAAAGGCAGATCATTCGCCCTGACAGATGGAGATCTGTGTCTCCATTATTTTGAGGGGACCAGAGAAACTAGACATTTTGGGGGAAAGTCGATGTGTGTTCTTACCCTTCGTGGAAAACAGGCACCCCAGGATGGAAAACGCAGGTTTCCATGTTGCTCTCCTCACCTTGATAGGTCTGAAAGACATGCATTGCGGGGCAAAAAGATCAGCCAAACAGACCAGGAGGGCATGGACCAAACCAGCTTAAGGGCCCCATTACTCTTGTCCTGCAAGCATTGCCCCCTTAGTTCCTTTCCATGCTTCCTTCCACCCTCAAAATTCTCCAATGCTGACTGGGGGATGCTGGGAGTTGTGATCCAAGATCGAGTTCTGATTTAAGTGCAGGAGAGAAAGTCCTCCAGTTAGTAAAGCAAGAATTGGGAGGGGGGCACAGAGGAGATATAAGCGAGACTCACAGCTTTGCATCCAGAGTTCTTGCAGCTGGTGCCAACGGTCACTTCTGGGGCTGACCCTAAGAGACGTCCGAAGAGAAACAGCGGCCAGGTTTCCCCTTGAGAGCTTGGCTGATAGCACAGAGACCTGCAGACCCACCGGTCTCTAGGCCCCTTGCCCACCCACTTGCCGTTGGCACGACCCAGAGGGCTCTCACCTGCCTCTGCAGAGCCATGCACCGGAGATTCCTCCTTAGCGGTCAAGTCCAGCTTACCCAGGGCTTGTTCCAAGGTTTTGGACACCTTGACCGGCAGGAGCTGCTTGGGTTCGTCTGAACTGGAGGGGAACGAGAGCAAAATAGTAAAGCTATGCTCTGTGCCAGTCTTCATGGATGCCAGGAGAAAACCATGCCTCACCTGGGCCTCTCGCGCTCCATCATCTCTGCCGACTTTGGCCCTTGGACAATGATTTCCGTGGCCATCTTGACCTTCGACTCGTTCAAAGCCTCCTCCGGCTCTGGAGGCTTCTCATTGCTGTGATAGCCTTTGGTACAGCCCTATGGGGACACAAAATGCACACCTGTACCTGGCCTCAGCCCCAAGCATCTGATGCCACCCGCTTTATGCCTCCGGAGGACATTTCAGTTTCCCAGCAAAGAAAACGCTCTTCTCACAGATCTGCAGAAGCTCAAAGGCAAGGCAGGTGGCCATCACCACCCCAAGTAACACTGGCCATGCGTGGTCATCATTTGCAACCATGGCCATCAGGGTAGCCCTCATCACTCTATGAAACAGTGCATGCCTGAATAACAATGGGAGCGCATCACGTACCTTTATGGAAAGGAACTCGGAGAAGTCGGTGGTGCGCTTCTTGCAACAAGACCAGCCCTGGGTGCGATGGAGCAGACCATTAATTCTCCCTTCCACAAACACAGGAGCCCACACACAAACAGAAATGGCATTCAGGTTGCCATGGTTCAGGCTACAAATAGACATCTGAGCCTGATGACCAGCAGAGGAGAGATGCACAACATTTCACAAACAGATCAATTATATATGAAAGACCAAGAGAGACACCAATCATGCTTGTATCTATATGATGGTGAATTGGGTTCGTCCATCAGTGGAGGGGAAGTTACTTTTTGGATTACGTCTTCCGAATCTCCCAGCCAGGCTGAGAATTGTAGACCAAAATAAATATTAAAATGCACAAATGCACACTATCTGCTGGTTTTTCTTGGTTTATCCCAAAGCATTTTGGATTGGAGTATATGTATATGCCCTCAAGTCAATTGTTGACTGATGGAGACCCTATGAATTTCACAGGGTTTCCTTAAGCAAGGAATCTTCTGCCAGTTCCTTCCTCAGAAACAGAGCCTATGGCACTTGGCATTTCTTGGCCGTCTCCCATGCAAGTACTAACCGAAGCTGACCCTGGTTAGCTTCTAAGATCAGGTTGGATCCGATGGTGCCTTGAGGGTATTTCCAGACAAAATGCAAACACCAAATGCATTTCGGAGCAGCCAGCCAGTTTGCCAGGTTAGTACCATTTCAGGCCAAAACCCAAACCTAAGGGATGTCATTGAGCACAATGCATTGAACATCAACTTCTGCTGCTTCTTGCAACACGACCAGCCCTGGGTGCAACAGAGCAGACCATTAATTCTCCCCTTTCACAAACATGGCATCCAAAGGCATTTCTAAAAAGCAAATCCAACCAAGCATCTTGCCTGCCCAAAATTCACCTTCAAAGCATCGTGGAAGATGGGGAAACCAGGATGATGGAGGCAGGCATCTGGAAGAGACAGAAAGAGACGGAGATGAAGACACAGCCATAGAGGAACTAACACCGTCCTTCCCTCCCATTCCCACCCTTCAATCCCATCTTTACTTTCTTTCCTGGTAATTCTCCCTTAATTTTTCCTTCCAGTTACTTTGGATTCCCCCCGTCCCTCTGAATTTTAAGGAAATTTTCCAAATATATATTCATTTTTATTTTTATTTTGCCCCAGATCAACCTGGCCCCTGAAAGAAAGGCAAAGGCCTGCAGCTTACACTTCTTTATGCTGTCTTTTGCAGACTGACTGTGCAGGTCTGGCAGAAACCCCACAGGGAAATAACAACAACAACAACAACGTATATCCCACCTCTCCAAGCAGATTGAAGCGGCTAACAATAATAAAACAACATTAAAATAGAGTAAAACATCATAAAGGTCTCTCTCCATCCCAATGCTGGGAGAGGCACGATCTGTTGACCTGCCTGTCAGTCAGTTCACGAAGGCACAGTTCATGAAGACAATGTTATACACACTTATAATAATATAATAAAAATAATAAAAACTTTATTTTCACCCTGCCTCTCCGTCAGAAAGACGATCGTTACAACTGCAGGCAAAGGGATCTTGTAGCACTGCGTGAAAGATGTTGTAGCAGAAGCTTTCGTAGACTTGGTCCACATGCATCTAAGAAATAAACCTCCCATAAGTCTACAAAAGCTTATGCTACAACTTCGTCCGCTCATCTCAAAGATGCTGCAAGATCCCTTTGCGGACGGATATTCCAGACTAACATGGCTGTGTCTCTGAATTACATAACTCTGTGTGTCTAGGGTGCCTCTGCTGATCCATGTGCAATGCCTCCTTTTGCAAAGTCTGGGGCCGGTGGGGGATTCTGGGGGTGCAGACAAGGGCACTCATGCATTGCCCACCTGGATCCTGGTGCCAACTCACCCGGGGCATTCGTCTCTGGCTCAAACTTCTGCCCGCAGCTCCTGTTGTAGCACAGCAAAGCCATATCTCTCGATGGTCTCTGGCTCAGACTTGTTTTCCCTCGTTGCTGCTTCAGGGCTGGACACAAAATGAGGCTTGGCTATGTTTAGCAGCAGTAGCAGCCGGCAGCCGAGGGAGGCCCTGCAACTGGAGCCAGACCCAAAGATGGACATGCACCCACCAGCGTCAAACGCAGCGTCAAATGCAGCTGCCATGTGTGGGGAATGCATCTCATGGGGACAGAATGGGTGTCATATTGAGGAGGGAACAAGCTTGCTTTCTGCTGCTCCAGAGACTAGGACCCAATGGAGCCATGGATGCAAGCTCCAGGAGAAGAGATTCCAGCTCGACATTCGGAGGAACTTCCTGACGGTAAAAGAGCTGTTCAACAGTGGAAGATGCAGCTTTGGAAAGCGGTGGAATCTCCTTCCTTGGAGGTCTTTAAGCAGAGGCTGTCAATGGGGATGCTTTGATGGAGGGTTCCTGCATGGCAGAATGGGGCTGGACTGGATGGCCCTTGGGGTCTCTCTCAACTCTATGATTCTATGATATGTCCATATGTTCGGCATTGTTTTCCACATCTAGGATGCTCAGACAAGCCACTTTTCTCCTCCTCCTCCTCCTCAGCCCTGCATTTCAGATTTAAAACCCATCTCTGTAGGGAGTTGGAAGGAAACCCTAAAGGCCATCTAACCCAAGCCTTGCTCCTCAAAACCTCACAGCAAAGGCAACCCAAAAAAATGGACAGCCAATCTTTTCTTCCTCTTCTTTTTTTAAAGTTTTATTAATAATTAAAGCAATGATTGGCAAAAAAATAGTTGCGATCATCTGTTCAAGTACAAATAGCCCCATTTAGACATGTCCATATGATATGGCTTCCCAAAAGTTCAATTTGTGTCCACCAAGGAGGGGGTCTTTGGGGCTTCTGTTGAGAAAGAGTGCCCCAGAGTCTGTCTCCCATCATCCCCACCCCAAAGACGGACCCTCTGGGCCCAGAAAGCCCCACTTGCTTTCTCTTAATCCCAGAACAGGACTGTCCTCCTTGCAAAGTATTGGCTACAGCAATTGAGTCTGAAGACGCATCCCAGTCTCTCTCTGCCCTTCCATCCTGCATTCGAATCCTGATTCTCCACCGGCTTCAGGTCGCTCTTTCTGCCAGGCCAGTCAGTTTTCTCTGCGTCATTTCATAGGCGAGGAAGAGGGCACCGTTCGAGGGTAATGCGCGGATCACCGTGGGCATCAGTCCGCAGTAAAGAGGCATGAACCCTGCAAGATTCAGAGAAAGAGAGAGGATTTTTACTACTTTCCTCAGTTCCAAAGGCGACCCAACTTTGCTGAGTAGATGCTTGGACCAACAAAGATTCAGATCGTGAAAATCAATTAGGAAACATCAGGTAAGGTAGTGGATCAGAACAGTGTAGTGGTTGGAGCAGCATCTTCTTATAAGAACATTAATGATTCATGTTTTTTAAAATGATAACTGTATTGCAGTTTTGACATTTTTATTTGCATGGTTTGATAAATTGTATTAGTTTGAAACGGTCAGAAGACCAATTCAATAAATCGTTCATCTGTGTAATATAAAAAGGGCCCACCTTCTGTCCGCAGGATGTTGAAGAAGGAGATCAGGAAGCCATCTTGCCGCCCGGCCATGGACAACACTTGAATCCGTGACTTGACTGAGTCAATTGGATAGACGGCCAGCCAGAACGCTGCACCGCCAATGCCTCCGCTCACGGTTACAGGGAGCGCGCCTGCAAGGAGACGGCGATGGGGGATCAGTGCCGTCCCCCCATGTGGAAACATGCAAACAACCATTGCTGGGAAGCGCATGCCACCCAAAAGCTTTGGATGGATGCAAGGCCTCCTGAGATCCTCCAACAGAACCTGGGTTTGCGCAGTGGCCACTAGCAGCCCCCATATCAGTGGGGCAGTGGGTCCAACAAAGTTTGTGCTGAAAGAAACTATCCAGGCACTATAATGTTGGACAGCCCCTTTCAAGTTTAGTCTGAAAGGAAGTGGGACAACTTTGGAGCCAGGGGCCTCCAACCCCTACGGTTTGCATTAACCCACCTGAGACCCCGATAACCTCTACTTTAGCCATAGATCAGCCACAATAACAGCTAGACGTCATGTTGCATCACTTCCAGTTGTCCATTTGGGGAAAGGGGGGTTGCCCTTTAAAACTGTAATTCTATTTTAATGCTCACTTTTTGCAAGTTTTTAATTGTATGTACTGTGCTTTGAAACTGCGAGCCGCTTTGGGTCCCAGTTTTTGGGAGGGAAGTGGGATATAAATAAATATAATCTCCCAGTATTGGGCCTCAATTCTGTTGAAAAGGGAGCACTCAGGAACACATCCATTGCCCCATCTTTCTTACCCAGGTCCTCCTTGGACTGTCCAGCCTGGAGGAAGAAGCTGCGGCTGACTTCGTAACCCCCAAAAAAGAAGAAATAGCCGGGCACCTCCCGCAGCCAGGTACTGGTCAACCCCTGGAAGAAGCCCAAGGGGCCCTCGGAGTGCAAAATGGCCTTCACTACTGCCCAGGTGGAGCTGGAAGGGGAAAAAGATCAGCAAATCCATGATGCACCCAGGATGCAGAGAAGAGAGTCGACTTCCTCCCCTCTGCTGACATACTTGAACCCAAGCCTCCCTGGCCAGAGGCAGTCTATCCCTGGGTACCTGCGGCTTGAGAGGGCTGTCTGTCCAGTGACCTTCATCTCGTGGAGGGCTTGCATCCGGCATTTCACCAGCTCCGTGGGGCAGAGGACCATGGAGGAGAAGACCGAGGAGAAGGAGCCGGCAATGGCACTGTGCAGGTCGCTGTCGTCCAAAAGAAGGCTTACTCAGAGGACAGCAAAGACTCCAGTCTACTTTCTCAGATGCATTCAGATATAATAATAATAATAATAATAATAATAATAATAATAATAATAATAATGATACTAATAATGTAGAGAGATCTTGTAGCACCTTTGAGACTCACTGAAATAAAGAAGTTGGCAGCATGACTTTCCATAGACTTAAGTCTCCTTCCTCAGATGCATTTAGACTGAAGCCTACTAAAAGTTCATGCTGCCAACTTTTTTATTTCAGTTAGTCTCAAAGGTGCTGCAAGATCTCTCTCTATACAATTGGTGTGAGATAAAGTCCTAAATGAAGCAGAGGAAGTGAAAGTGCAGAAAAACCGAGAAGCCGCACCTGAGCTCCAGGACGCTGCCCAGTCCGAAGAGCTGCCTGACCACCTCCTGGCAGAAGCCGTAGCAAGCAAAGAGGACGGCGTTCTCTGCCACGTTGGCCAGCAAAGCTGGGGTGGTGCCCTGGTAGAGCCCATACATGCCCTCCTGCCGGTAGGTCTTTACCGAACAGTCGAAGAAGCCCCGGTACATGGCCGGGAAGGTCTGCATCTTCACCTTGATGGTGTCAAAGGGCTGGCCGCTCACCACACACGCCACGCCGCCTGCAAGGAGGGCGCAAGGCATCACTGGCTGACATCGGAATAATGCCTGGCGCAACCAGATCCCCAAAGAAGCAAGATGGTGGGCTCTGTGCATGAACATTGGGGGTCACTGAAATGCTCATAGACCAGTTCCTGAGATGCTGGGATGGAAAGAAAACACTGGGTTCTACCTAGGATGCCAGGTCAGGACTATCCTGGGTCTGGGACACTGGGTCCTTCCTAGAACTATCCTGGTTCTAGGACACTGGGTCCTACTTAAGACATCAGATCAGGACTATCTTGGGTCTAGGACACTGGGTCCTACCTAGAACACCAGGTCAGGACTATCCTGGATCTAATCTGCACTGCAAAAATCATCCACTCTAAGTGCCCCCTCTAAGTGCCATGGCTCAGTGCTCTGGAATTCTGGGATCTGCAGTTTTGTGAGATATTGAGCTCCCCCCAGCCCTTCCTTCCCAGCTTACCTGCTGCCCCTGCAGTGAGGTCTATCAGCATTTGCACCACGGGGTGGATTTGGGAAGGTCCAGCAGCCATCTCAGGGGAGAAACAGGAGTCTTCACTGGGGAAAACAAATCATTGGCTTAACTTTATATCTTATCCTTTCTCCCAGCTGGGGAGTGCATAGACTGCCCCCTCTGAGGAAACCTGCCAAGAACACCCTCCTTATGGGTGCCGTAAGCGGGAAACGACTTGAAGGCGCACAACAAGCAAGAGCGACAGATAGAAATCCAGCAGATCAACCTTCTCTCCGCCATTGGCAGGCCCAGAGAGATGAAGGCTGATTCTTTTGCCCCTATTTATGAGCAAAAGGCAAAAATATATAATTCAGCATGCCTTCAGTGGCTGGAAAACATTTACTCTGAGTTTGCTAAAGGAAATCCTTGCAACTTGGAGGGGGATCTGTCTCGGGGCTGGCAGCTGGGCAGAAGCGAGAAAGGTCCAGCCGAAAGAGCTGGGTCAGCAGCAGGCCGCAGCCCCACGGGTCCATTCACCTCAGCTGCCTCCCCAAAGGCTGATAACAGGCTGGTCGTAAAAGGACTTCGGGGGAGAAATGATCAGGCGGGGACTGGAAAAACCATGATAAAAACCCGTCTGATCAGAGCAGGAGGGCAGTGGAGGAAAGGCTGCTCCAGGCTCTGCTGGCTGGGCCAATGTCCTCATAGACACAAAGGAGGACAAGGCAATGCAAAATGCAGGACGTTCGGCCAAAATGGAGCCAAAAGCACTTAACATAAATGCAAATACATGCTTCTTAGCCATGTTCCAAATGGAGGACGTTTTGCAATCCCTCCTGGACAGAAGGTTGAAACGTAGGGAAAAAGAGGACTCCTGGTCACCCTGACAGCACCCCCAAGAACAGAGGCTGCACCTGCACTGCAGAAATAATCCAGTTTGACACCACTTTAACTGTTGTGGCTCTGCGCTATGAAATCCTGGGAGCTGTAGTTTGCCACAGCACCAGAAAGCTCCAGACTAAGTATCTCACAGCTCCCAGGATTGAGTTGCACTGATCCATTTGCAGTTCAAGCAGTGCCAAACTGCATTAATTCCGCAGTACAGATGCAGCCCAAGATGTGTGCTGTGTGTCAGAGCTATTGGAATACAGCAACTGAACTCTGCTATTTGGTTCCTTCAGTGAAAATCCCAGCTGCCAAATGTTAAGGCCTGGGGGCTGAGTGCCAATTTACCGTATCTTACCTTACCTGCCCTTTTGCCTTGCCATCCTTTTTATCAATGATGTCTAATCGCAGCATGCGCTGAACACAATCGTGCTGCAGGATGCCATCAGGAAGCCTCTAGGCATTAATTCACAATGAAAAAACGATAGTACTTTGATCCCATTTAAACACCTTATGGAATCCTGGAATTGGTGGTTTTGTGCAATAGGTAGGCTTTATTGCCAGTGCACTCTTAAGTGTTGCACAAAACTATATATCCCAAGATCCCCTGGAATGGAGCCATAGCAGTTAACAGGAGTATCCAAGTGTTTTAATTTTGTAATGTGAAAGAGCCCGATGGTTTTGCATAGCTATGATCTGTATTGGTTCATATATACTGTTAGCTGCATCAAGTCTCATTACTGACAGGTGGGATATAAACCAATAATAATAGTTGTAATAACAGTAAGAACTGGTCTTCCAGTGTCCTAGTCCAATGGTCAAACCACTATGCCACATTAATATATGTGCCTATATATATCAGAGGTGCAAGCAAGATTCAGAAAAGGAAGAGGCATTAGGAATGACATTGGAAACACACAATGGTTAATAAAGCGCACTAAGGAATTCCAGAAGAAACTCAGCATGTGCTTTATAGACTATATGAAAGCCTTTGACTGCATAGATCATGAGAATCTATGCTTAAAGAAATGGGGGTGCCACTTATACATTTGATAGTCCTGGTGGGGAATCTGTACTTCGAACAAGAGGCAACTGTTCGAGCAGAATATGGAGAAACAGAATGGTTCCCAGTTGGCAAAGGAGCCAAGCAAGAGCGCATTGTATCACCCTACTTTTGTCAACTTGGATGCAGAAAATAGATGAAGTGCAGGTTCAGAAGGAGGAGGAATGAAGATGAGAGGAAGGAACATCAACAATCTTAAGATATGCAGATGACACCATATTACTGTTGGAAAATATCACAGAATTGGATCACTAAAGAAAGTCAAAGAAGAAAGTGCAAAGGCAGGTTTAATGCTGAACGTAAACAGCATTATAAATAGCGACTCTGGAGGCCATGCTCACATTCAATCTAGACAAGGAGACAATAGAAATAGTTAAAAAGATTTCCCATGCTTTGGAGCAGAACAGAGGCTGCAATCAAGAGATAAGAAGATGACTTGGAATGAGGGCAACTATGAAAAACAGAAGAGATACAACTCAGCATTGAAGTTAGGATTATCCAAGCCATTGTATTCACCATCATTACGAATGGATGGGAGAGCAGGACAGTGAAGAAAGTGGTAAAAAGAAAATCCATTGGTGCTGGAGAAGAGTGCGGAGGATCCCATGGACGGCCAAGACGACAAACAAATGGGTCCTGGAACAGACCAAGCCTGAAATCTCCAGGTTTGGGGCCCATTTCACACCCGAGGTCTGAACCTGGTCCCTTCAGCAGGCGACCCATCTGCTCTGCTCCTGTCCCAGAGCCTTCGCCTCTTGCACAGCTGCATACTTGCTCCTTTCCCCTGTAGCTTTCCTCCACCACCCACAGAACACAAAGCACGCTTGACATGCACAGAAAACCTTTGCCTCCCCCCCCCCCCCAAGGGAAGCCTGCCTTCCTGCACCCATTCCTTTGCCCCTGTTCTGGACCAGTCCGGCTAAGCTCCCTTGGATGCCTACCACCAAGCGGGGTTCTGGCGCCGGCAGCTCTGCAATGCGAGCACCTTCTGAATAGGAGCCGCTGGCGCACAATGAACTTTGAGCAGTGCCCTCCCGCACACCTTGTTTAGATAGGGCCCAGGTGCTGTCAGGAAGGGGCTCTCCAGTCTGGCTCTTATCTGGAATCATTGTACTGCAACAAGACAGCAGTCGCTGGATGCCTTCAGGCCAGAGGGAAGCGGTTCTGGAGGCGCCTGGCCAAGCCCTCCATAGAACTGGGAAGTCCAGCCACTCTCCCCCAACAAAGGAATGGAGGTTTCTCCTTTTGAACATATTGTATTGCGGAACAGAGGACACTTGACCCAAATCAGCATTTGGGTCAAGCTAGCCCAGTGTGGCACCAGTTTGAATGTTGGACACTGGAGGCTAGGGTTCGATTCTTGCTCAGGGAGACCTTGGGCAAGAAGTCACACACTCTCAGCCTCAGGGGAAGGCAACGGCAAACCTCCTCTGAACAACTCTTGCCAAGAAAGCCCCATGATACCGAAGTTGGAAAGGATTTGAGGGTACACAATAAAGGACAAGACTGGCCACTGGCTCTCCAAGGAGCCTTGCAGACTCATTCCTAGCCCTACCTGGAGAATCAGTCTTGCCTTCCCTCCTGGGGTCTCCCATCCATGTACAAATCAGCTGCAACACTGCATGGGTTTCCAAATCAGGCCCAGGAGCACAGGGCACTGACTGCTTCTGGTCGGTTTTTAACTTGTATGTTTTTTGTTTGTTTTTAAATTTTGCATTGGATTTAATACTTTTTTAAGGGGGGGAGGGCACCAGGGATTTTATATGTGCTGTATTTTTAACTTTGTTAGCTGCCCCGATTGTTCTCAGAGGGGCGGGATACAAATAAAATTATTATTATTATTATTATTATTATTATTATTATTATTATATTATACACAGGGACAGGATCCTGTCTTAGCTCTACCAGCCAATCCTTGGTATTTTCCATTCACAAACACAGCCATACCTCACTTGATAAAGCAGCTCCTTCTTTAAAAAGCAGTTTTTAAACCCACCCTCCCGTTGTCTTCTGTCTAGCTGGAAGCATCAGCATTGGGAAGACGGTGGAGGAGGGTTGGAAAAATACAGAATTTCAGTGTCAGGTTGCAGCACTTTGCCAGCAGCAAACAATGCAACTAAGCTTGAGCTGGGAAAGAAAGGGATTCTGGTGCAGCCAATCTATGGGTTTGTGCGCCTGGCTACAACAAGCAAAGGAAATAGTACTTGCCTCCAGAATCTCTTCTGAAGCCTGTTTGAAGAGCCAAACATAAAAGAGAGATTAACCTGCCTCACCAGTTGCCCCAGCATGTTAAAGTATAGAGCTGTACATCTGGCCAACAAAATGGGAATCACCAGAAAAGCAAAGACTGGCGAGACAAACAATAATCCCTAGATGGAGTTTGGAAGAAGCTTTCAGGCGGCCTCTAGTAGGCTCAAAATGTTTATTTATGCATGGCATATTTGACCTGGTTGTTTCATTTCACATGTGTCTATTGCCCATTTTGAATAAAAAATTGGCTAAGACATGATGAGCTACTCTTCTTTTGTGTTGGGTACAAACCTATCCATGCTCTCCCTGTCTTGTTAAAGTCATGATTCCCAGGAACACATCCACATAATTTACTGATCTATACCTGAACTGCAGGTTCAGTGCAACTTAAGATCCAAAATCAGATGCATTCAAGATGCTACATCCCTGGAGATCAGACTGTCTCCCTTCCATCAGAAGGTGGGGAAAACAGTGATTGACCACAAAGGCTTTAATACGAGATGATTAAAATGGTTCAAATTCTGTAGATAAGCTCAATTAGTTTTAGCTTCAACCTTCTACATGTTTTCATCTGCATCTTTTTATCCGTCTTAAAATTTTGTAAGCTGCCTTGAGACCCACTTCCAAGATACAAATGAAGCAAATATCATGACTGTTTTGATCCTGAAATAAGGGGCCACCCTTTTGCTTCTGCCTCCAGTCCAGTCCATCCACTTCCCTTCCACCTTCCAAATGAACTTAAATTAGCAAACCTTTGCAGACTCCCTTTCTCTGGAAGGAATAGCATGGGAAAGGAGAGGGTAGTACTGGGGCTACTTCATGTCTCCTTTCCTTGCAACAAGAACTGACGTATCAACAGTCCTGAGGAAGGAGGAGACCACTGGAGATGGGGAGGAAGATTTCCAAAGGGAAAGCCACCTTCTCCACTTTCAAGCGCACTGTGCATTCAGAGCGGGGTCTCCTGAGCTCACTGCCACCTGCGTACAACTCCTTATTCCCAGCTTGTTAGACTAATTTCTCGCTCTCAGATTGGTGACCTGAACAGGGAAAGACTTAGGAGCTTTGCAGGAGGCGGAGGAAAGGTCCTGCACAGGCAGCAGTGAGGACATCTTGAAGCCAAAGAGCCCTATGCCTTCTTCTCCGCAGGAGTGGGACTCTGGCGGCCATTTTCAAGAGAGGCAGAACGAGGGCCGCGGCAGCCTCTCCCTCTAGTGACCACAAGCCAGAAATGCACCAGCAGCCTAACAAACAGAGGAGACAGCACACAAGGTGAAAAAAGGCTTAAAATCCCTTTTAATAATGCATTCCTGGAACAATCTTTCAGATGAACTCAACCTGTTAGTGGACGATTACAGCTCAGGTTCACACGTAAAGAAAAAATGCCTCATACTTCTACACAAGACAGGCAAAGTTAGGGTTATACAAACAGTTGTCTTGTTTCAGTCTTCGACAGGAAACGTTTTCCTTTTCCATTCAATAGGTTTTGTACTTTTTTCTACCAGTAAAAAATGAGGGGGGGGGGGAAGAAAAGAAGGGTAACAACACATTGAATAATTCTCCCCAGATCACCAGCACCACCAACCACTACATGGCCCTCCAGTGAGCTACCAAAAAAGGAGGAGAAAAATGGTCCAGAGAAAGAAAAGTAAGAAGCTACAAATTTAAAAAAAACCTAACTCCCCCCCCAGCCCTCCCGCTCCCCTACATGATAAGCTCTTTGAGGCTACAGACATGTACTGTCCCCCCAGACCCTGCCCCGGTTCTCTGGAGAAGGCCTTTGGAGGCTGATGACGGCCAGTCGGCCATGGAGGGCTTGTGCTGAGGTGCCTGGGAATGGGAGAGACATCAGGGTCCTAAGCCTGGCCTCACACATACACACACACACACACACACACTACACAGCTATTTGAAGCCTCCTGGGATCCGCTTTCACATTGAGCTTTGCAGGAATGCACCTTGGGGTGTCGCCTAAACCCTGGACCAATCTGGCTGGGAGCCCCTTTGCCACAGCCAGGCCCCCGGGGCCCAAAGACAGCCCTGGGGGGGTCTTTCCAAGGAACCGCCAGGGCAACCCCCTCTCCCATTTTTAGTATCTGCGACGTTTATTGGGACCAAAATCCCCGCCAGGAGCTCCTCGGTTGAAGGCGGGTGTGCTTCCTCCCATAGTCCCGAGCCCTTCCATTGGAGTGGTCTGGCCAAAGCGGTCGGTGGGTGGCGGCGGAGTCTTGCATGGAAGAGGTTTGGAAAGGGAAGGAGAAAGCTCAGGTTAGAAACATTCTCTCAGGAACAACTGTGACCCACACTGTCTCCCACACCGTCTCCAGCCAGTCGCCCCATCTTGCCGTGCCAAGGGGCATGATGGGGAAACATCCAGGCCACAAGGCAATTTGGATAGTGGTAAGCAACTTGAGCAAGCTTGTGGGCCAATCCCCTTTCCCTGCTGGGACCCAACACTGGGCATTCCTTAGCAGAAAATGTGTTTAACTTAGAAAGAAAACCCAGCTTTGAACTGGAAGTTGAGCTCTGCTTGGTTTTACATTAGGTCACCAGCAAAAAGGGTAAATCCGTACCATTCCCATGGAACCGTCAGGAATCATTGGCCCAGGACCAGCAGCAGGTGGGGGTCCTGCTGGCACAGTGGTGCCTCCCATGGTCGCTCGGTTGTTCATGCCTATCGCACCTAGGAGAAGAAAAACCAAGGTGGACTCTTGTGGCACATCTGAAAGCCAAAACCAGGCCGTTTCCCCTCCTGATTTCTAGTGAGGAAATGACACTTACCTCCCATTCCCATCTGCCCCATTCGCATATCTGGTGGCTCCCTCTGGAAGACAGAAAGAGACACCTGCCTCAAGCAATGTCACTGGCACCATGTGTGTGTCCTTCCAGAAAGGCAACAGAAGCTTCCCTTCCCATGCACTGTAGAGCGTAAGAGGAGGGCAATCCCTGCCCCACAGCCCAAAGGGGGCTCCCTACCGCATCAGGGAAGGCGCCCTTGAATCCTTCTTGTCGCCTCATCATCTCCTCCTGCTGCCTCCTCATCTCTTCCTCGCGGCGCCTGCGTTCCTCCTCCTGCCTGAAAGGGAAGATTATACATGCCGCCTTGTCAGCTACAGAAACACAAGAAGATTCAGCCATGCTTAAGCACAGCCACTGCTCTCTCTGGAAGACAACCCGGCTAGTAACCTACGCCTTATACAGAATTACAAGGCACTTACATAGTGCTCAGACGCATGGTGGGCTGTCCAAGTTAAACAGGACCAAACCATCTTCTGCAGGAGGTAACATGGTGCTGAGTCCCTGCTAACCTTTTTTTCCCCCAAAACAGAACACCTCCACAATTACTGCTCAGTTAAGTTGAAAAGCCCTTTAACATGAAGTCTGAACTCCATATATTAGTCTAAGAATGAGAAGCCTTGGGTCCTTCTGATGCTTGAAACTTCAATACCCAAAAGCCCCAACCATCATGGTCAGTAGTAAAGCACTATGGAAGCTCTAGTTTGGTGGGACAAACATTCACCACATTTGGGTTAGCCAGTAGCAAACTCTACTACCAGGTAGAGCACTGGTAGGACCATTTAGTGCATGCAGTGGCTTCAGTGTAAGCTACAAGATATTCTTAGACTCCTATTGTGCACCATACTGATCACCAATGCTCCTGGCCTGTTCTCATACCAGGAGAGTCTTCCCCCATTCCCTGCTCACCTGAGTTCCAGCTGTTTGCGCTTCTGCACCTCCTGGTTATGCAACTCCTCCATTCTCCTCAGCTCTTCCTGGCGCCTCATTAAGTCTGGAAGAAGCATCAACAGACAAGCAGGTTAGTGTCCCTATATCGCTGGCTCAGTGCAAACGGCCAGAGGCTTGTCACCAAGAACAACTGGCCATTTGTGTTTTTTTGGTGGGACACCATTTCTCACCTTGCCTCATGAGCATGACTTGGTGCTCGTGGCGGGCTGCCTCCATCTCCATCTCCAGCTTCTCCCGGGCCTCCTTGATGTTGCGATCCACCTGGTCCTGCTGCTGCTTCTCCATCTCAATAAGGGCCTTCCAGCGCATGGCATACTCATACTCAAAGGATCCAGGCTGGGCAAAGCGGGGAGGCTGCTCACGCTCCCTGCAAAGGAAAGGTGAAAGAACTGAGTCACCCAGATGGGAGTGTGTGATCAGTGCAGGTCGTAGGACTGAAATTCACAGAGTTAGGGCTCTCTGAAAGAGCCAAGTGACACACAACTGGCCACATGGTTTTTCAAGAGCCTTTGTCTCATCTAAAAGGGTGCCCCTTTTTCTCCTCCATGCTCTCATACTTACTTGTGATATTGTTGGTTTTTGATGACCAGCTTTTCTGGCAGTCCCTCCTCATCGTCATACTGATCCATGGGCTCCACAGTCACCGGCCGAGGGAACCTGGAGGGAAAGGGGGGGGGAACCTAGCACGTCAAGCTTCTGGTGGTGTCCAACATTGCGCTGTTTTGTAGAACTGAGTGTCAGTGGTAGCCTTTGATTCAAAGTATACATTTGAACCCTCATGCAACCCAGGTAATGTAGGGCCCTTCTTTCTGTCTGTATCTGAAGGGGAATACTGCTGTTTCTTGGGGCCAATGAAGTGTCCAGGAGAAACGTGACAACTAAAAATCAGGACCATGAGACAACTCAGGATGGACCTAAAACTATGCTGTGGCCACTCATCTGTGCCAGTTTTTATTCAGTCTTGCTGGGAGGGGGACACCTTGCTGACTTGGTCCCAACAGTGGCCAGGTTCAGGCAGGTGGCACCAATGGTCACTGACCCAGTCTTCTAAGCAAAGCATCATACAGCCTGTGCTCTCAAGTAGCCAACAGCCAGAGAAAAGCCAAACGCCAAATGCCCAGGTCGCTGCCTTTCTCTCCTCCTGCTCTGCTGGTTCTCCTCAACACAGGCTACTCACCGCAAGTGATGAGCAAAATGCCACTGCGCTGCTATTTGGTTCTGTGGACGCAGGCAGAGAACATGGCTTGAGAGTCACAGCTACTGAAAGGCGTGCGCTCTCCACTGCCCCTGGCGGACTTCCCCCCCTTTTCTCCCTCCAACCAAGACTTACGTGGTGAGCAAGAAGGATCCCTCGCTGCATCTGTCCAGGGCTTTCCTAGCAGCTGGCTTTCCAGAAAACTCCACAATGCCTTTCCCTGATGGCCTGCCTCTGTCATCCACGATCACCACAGCCCTCTCCACTTGGCCAAACATGGAAAAGGCCTCCTCCAGGAGCTCATTGGACACAAACTGGGGCAGGTTCCGGACCGTCAGCGAGGCACTATGGCAGGCAAAGCGCACTCGCAGCTGCTTCCCACGCAGGGGCATGTTGTCCAGCTCCACCTTGGCAATTTCAGCCAGAGTCCGAGTCTCCTACAGACAGGAAGGAATAAAAACCCACAAACCCCATTAGAGGCCCACCACATCAGGCAGCATTCCTCAGTCCCTCTGGCGCAGCTGACCTGCCACATGGGGTCCTCAGTGCTTGACTGCTCACTCCCTGCTTTCAAGGAAGGATTTTTGGGGCTCAGTTAAGGCCTGGGGAAGACTGCATTCAAACAGCAACACCACCCTCAGCTTTGGAAGACAATTTTTGAGATTTGGAGGGGGAGAGTCAAAGGAGTGCCTGTAGCCTGTAGTCCAAGGAAGCTGACCATCACTGTTCCAGCGGGATGAGCAATCCTGCAGTCAACAGGAACAAATGCCCTCCTGAAGAGGCAAAGGCAGACTTCTTACAAAGTGCATGTTACAAAGGGGGAAAAACTATTGCCAGCTGTGGAGTCTGCTTTGTGTTTATCCTGTGATATTTTCCTTTTATAGCTGTATCTTTACGTTGTATGCTAGTCTTCATCTATCTGCATGTCTTTAGCAAATCCAGCATTCACACACCTTGAAATATACCATATGCCAGGTTCCCTTAACTACTCAAATCCATTTGCGTTAGCATTACAGACAGCACAACCTCCTCCAAACTGTAGGATAAGACTCCCCTAAAGCCACTCACCAGCCTGATAAAGCCAAAGCCTTTGTCCTTATGAATGAACACTTCGCCAGCCTTGCCATATTTTTCAAAGAGCTTCCTCATCTCTTCCTCTGTGATATCAGGGGGCAGGTTCCCCACAAACAGGCGACTCCTCTGGGTGAAGGTTTTTTCACCAGGTTTCCGGAAGTTCTTCAAGTCAATCGTCAGGCCTTCATCTGAGGGGAATAAGGTACAGAATCGCTCTACAAAATTGGGGGAACAAATGCCAAGTGTTAACACAATTCAGGAGTAAAGAGATCAGAAGATTAACCTAGTCTCCCAACACATCCAGCTTCCAAATATCTGAACAGTAGGTCAGCACAAACCAGCAAGAGGAAGAGCAGCCAGCAATCATCACAGAGGAACAACTGGGTAGCTGCCCAGCCAGGAGGAAGAAGGTGCTTATTCCAGCCTTTGCCCCGCACAGAGAAAGGAAAGTGCCTGCAGACTGGCAGTCAAAAGCCACCTTCAGGATGGCCAGAGCATCACAGCAGCTGGACGGAGAGGTCCAAGGCAGCAAGGATGACCAGCAGCACTTACATACATGATTGTACTAGAGAGAAAGCAAGTCGGCACACAGCAGCAGGCTGGGCATGGCACACGGCTCCTTAGACAGACAGCCTGCACGGTTACAGTTCTGAGAAGCAATTCAAGACAGGACCAAAAGACAAGGCCATTCTGCAAATGTACAGTCCTATATTTCAAGATGACCAGAAGCAAACCAGCCCAAAGCGCCAAATCAGTCTTACTGGGTGTTTGAAGGAGGTTACACATTGCTGGGATGAAGTGTGTGTGGGGAGGACCAAGCATTGCGACATGACCAAGTGTTCAAAACAGTCAGAAAGATTGCAGGGACAGAAGAAATATGAATCAAAGGCCAGATGGGGACAGAAAGCCACTGAGTGTTCATGAAGCCCAGAGAAAAAAAAAGAATGATCTTTGCTACCCACAAATGTGAAATATTTGCCCCAGAAGCTCAGCAAGCTAAGCAGCAAATCTCCATATTTACTCTCTTTGTTTAACTATGCTACATGTTAATGAATTCCTTCCATTTTAAAAAATTGTATGCTTAGACTACTAAAACCGAATCAGCAAACAACTCATGTCTTTGCCACATCAAGTATTGTAATCTTAGTTTGCAAAACAAAAAGAAAAAACATAAGATTTTTATTTATCGCTTTCGCTGAGACAGAAGTACCCCCCACTGAGAAGAGCCGAAGAGGGCAGAAACAGTATGCGGCAACTTTAGGAAGACATTTTATTGTTGCAATCCGCTTGGATTACGAGTGATTAAGCAGAATATAAATTATTATCATCATCACCTATTTGGCGTCTCAGAAACTTATACTATTCAGCACTAACTGACTAAAAGTTTGTACCAAAACAAAGATCAAGATCTGTTGCCTTTCTGGATTTCTCTGTGACATTCTTTCTGTGGCTCTAACCTATTTCTCACCAACCTCAGACTCTCAGGCCACAATGGCAAATGAAATCAAAACCTTCAGGGATTTTCTTTTCCTGCTTTTGGCAATGGAGGTGGTGGTGCTGCCCAGATACTATCTCAATAACACCTCAGCCTCAAGAAAGATGCAGACCTGTAATACCATCAGTTTTCTTCCCCTGTTTGATTTTAAAACTGTATCTGTCTGATGAAGATGTCCCCAGAGATCTTAAAAAGTGCATGTAATGTGTTTTTGTTGGCCTCATAATGCAGTCATGATCAACGGCCTACATCTAGTCACAAGGCAGCTGTGATGTCTTAGGCTGCCTACAGAGAACTACTCTACCTGGACCTAGCCTCCTTGAAGGCCACCAGGAAGGCTTGAGTTGGGTTTGCTGCACTGGGCACCCACACCTGGTTGGGAGTGCATCCCAAGCAATGCAAGGACCATTCCAAACTAACATGCAGCTGCTGCATTTATATGCGAGCGACAAGTGCCCAGTTGTGCTTTCTGTTCTGTACTCACATGCTAGGAAGGCACAACCAACCACAAATTCCCAGGGTGTGTGAATGGAGCATTAAAAATATAATCAATAATAACCATCTGTAACATCCTGCAACAGAAGACACACTCAAAGGTGAGCATCGAAGTCTCTGGAAGAAACAGAATGAGTGACCCCCCCCCATCACTATCTTTCAGATTGTGTTCCGAACAAAGGAGATGGAACCTGCGCTAAGGAAACCCTCACGAATTCCCCTGCCTCTCCCAGGCAAAGAACCAGGAACTCACTTTGGTTGTTGGCCTGCTGCCCGTTCGCTGGGCTCGGCTGCTGTTGCTGCTGCTGCAGCTGCTGCTGATGTTGCTGCTGGTGCTGCTGTTGATGCTGGTGCTGCTGCTGCTTCCTCGGAGTATGGTTTTGCTTCTCCATAGCGAAGCCTTTGTTGCCCTGCATCTTTAACCTGGGGAGAGAAAATGGTTGGAGAGCACCTTGATTAAAGTGGAGCATAGAAGGCAGTGTGCATGTTTTCCCCCCCATGAAGACCAGCAGCTCCCAAATCAATGGGGAATGAATCTGCTCTAACTTATCATTCAAATTTTAAAGGAATTACCCAGCATGTTGACTGGAAACCTCCAAAACAAGCTTAACAGTGTGGCTAGCTCACTTAAAATGTGACTGAAACCCAGATTCAGTGCCCCTCTGAGACACAGAATGAAGCATTCCTTGCACTTCCATACAGAGGAGTAGTGGGGAAGGCTCTGTACCTGGGAATACAACCAGAGTCGCACGGACCCTTTAAGGATCCCACAAGGTGACTACAGGCAGCAGGAGCTTTTAGGGACATGGACACCCCACAAATCCTCCCTTGCTCCCCCAAACCTTGGTGATGCAGAGACTGCTGTCTACAGGCAATTGGAAACATCTGACTTCCCTGTTGAAACAACTTCATTGGCTATCTACTTATTTCTATGCACAATTCAAGTTGTTAGTTATGACCTATGAAGCCCTCTAGTGCTAAGGTGCACACCATCCCATAAAATAAATTAAGCTACATAAAAACATATAGGTATGCATATACACTTGCTATACTTTTTTATATACTAGTAGAGTCTCCCTTATGCATAAATGTTCTGTATTTTGGATTTTATTTAAAAATGGAATTTGTGTGTATAGCTGGCCCTTCACATCCATGGGCTTCTTTTCCACGGATTCAACCATCCAAGGATTGAAATGTATACATTCTGAAGAGTAAGCCTTGATTTTGTCTAAGGAGCACCATTTTACTATGCTATTCCATATAACGGGATTTGAGGATCCGGGGTGTGTGTGTGTGTCCAAGAACCTCAGCAGATACAAAGGTCCCACTGTAGTAACAGTAATAATAATATCCTATTGTATATGATGGGACTTGAGCATCCATGGGTTTTGGTTTCCATGGGGTGGTGGTCCAAGTACCAAACCCCAGTAGATACCTAATGCGCACTGTAATAATAATACCCCATTGTATATAATGGGACTTGAGCAACCACAGATTTTAGCATCATCAGGGAGGGGTTTCCTGAAGCCAAACCCCACTGTATGTATATAATAAGACATCTTGGAGATGGGATTCTTTGGCGCATTTCCCTGATTTCCGGCTAAGGAGGCTCCACCTGTAATAACTGTTGTGTTAATTGCGACAATTACACCCCGCATGCCGAGTGGAGAGTCTAAAAGAGACTCCTTCAACCCACTGGGTAAATCCTATTTGTTGTTTGGGTCTACTACAACTAGGCCTCACAAAGAGCTGCGGATATAAACACACAAGGCTTTATACACAACACACAAGTCCACACAAAATTAAACTCAAAAGTTACAGACCTAGATCAAAGCCAAGGCATTTTTAATGAAGACAGGCTCTCTAAACCAGGCAGTCTTTCAGAAAGGGAGCTGGAGGGGAGCCTTGCGCTGATTTTAAGCGCTTTGGTCCTTTTAACGGCATTTCGTTCATTTAATGAGTGAGGAGGAGCTTTAATACTCTGTTTTAATGTCCGTTTCTGTACCTTTTAAAACCGCGTTATTCTTTTAAACTGAAAGGTGCTTTGAGTCCCAAGTTTGGGAAATAAGTGGGATTTGAAAGAGATGGTTCTTGGCTGAATCAAAAAGATTAAGAGAAGAGAAAGAAAAGAATGAAGAATAGCTTCCCATGATGGGAGTTTTGGGGGGGAAATGATGGTACAGTACTGTAGTAATAAAGCAAATAGTTTTTTGGGGGGGAAAGGACACAATACAGAAATAAGAGTTGAGAGATTTGATATTTGAATGACAGTTGAGGGAATCTTTTGCTCTCTTTGGAAACTATGAAACCCGGGAACTTGCAAGTTTATTCAGGCTTTTAAAACAGAAAGTCCTTTTCAAAGAGGGGCTGAAGGATGCTCTACTCTTTTCAAGAGCTTTGATCCTTTTAACTGCGTTTCATTCGTTTAATAAGTGTTTCAATTCTGCAAGAGCCCAGTTCAAGTTTAGTGTCCACTTCTGCACCTTTTTAATTTTATTACTGTTTTAAATTACAAGCCGCTTCTGAGCCCCGACTTTGGGGGGAAAGTGTGATGTTAATAATGATAATAATGTTAACAAACCAGGGTCACCTTCCTCTCCTCCTCCTGGAATAACCAATTCAAAAAGGATGTTGAGAAACTGGAGCCATGGGTCCAAAGGAGGGAGACTAAAATGGTGAAGGGTCTAAAAAACAAAAAATAGAACAAAAAAAAGAGAAAGAAAGAGAAAGAAGAGACACAGAAAAGGAGGAAGGGGGGGGGGGGGGGGGGGGGGGGGGGGGGGGGGGGGGGGGGAAGGGGCGTGGACTGTGGCGATTGGCCGGTCTTGCAGGTACTTTGGGCGGGGCCACTCAAGCATTGGGGGCGGGGCTAAGCCTAGATTGGGGCGGGGCCAAACCTGCATTGGGGGCGGAGTTAAGCCTAGATGGGGCGGGGTCAGGATAGGGTAGGTCCCTCCCTCAGAGAACCCAGAGAGGAAGTTAACTGGCCTACCTTGCAGGAGCGAGAGTGCCTAGAGGCAGAATAAATAAGGGAGGAGCACCTGCACCCTGGCCCGCCCCTGGGAGGAGGGGCTTTTTCAAGTGCTCTACATTGCAGATTAACCCGCTTTGGTTCCTCTTTAGCACCTCCAGTGGGCACTCGGGGATTTGTAGTTCGGTGAGAAGCCATTTGTTTGGAGAGACATGAACTACAAATCTAATCCAAGCTATATAGCTGTTTAAAGCAATCCATAAATCCCAAGATTCCATAGGAAGGCGCCATGGCATTAAAAGCGTTGTCAGCATGCATTCATTCTACAAGGCAGGTGCATCACACTGTGGAAATAATCTGGTTTGGCCCCGCTTTAATAGCTGTGACTCCATGGCAGGGAATCCTGGGATTTGTAGTTTGTTGAGAAGACATTGTCAGAGAGAGGTCTGTTGCCCCACCAAACTAGGTCCCAGGATTCCCCAGTATAAGCCGTGGCATTTAAAGCAGTCTGTTCTGTAGTACCAGTGCCAGCAAGAGCACGCTGCACTGTAAAAATGACCCAGTTTGACACTGCTTTCATGGCTGTGGAATCCTGGGATTTGTAGTTTTGTTGAGTTGTTCAGCCAGAGCAGCACGGCCTAGTGGTCTGAGTGTTAGAGCAGAGTTTAAATTTCCAGCTCAACCATGGAAACCCACTGGCGACTTGTCCAATAAGTCACACTCTCTCAGCCTCCTCTGAGGAAGACAATGGCAGCCCTCCTCTGAACAGCTCTGGCCAAGAAAACCCCAGGATAGGTTTCCCTGAGGGGCGCCATGAGTCGGAGGTGACTTGGAGGCCACAACGACAACCAAGCAGTCAGCAGTCAGGTGAACCCTAGAAAGGGATCCTGCAATGCTTCTTGGGCCATTGGCAGGATCCCTTGGAGGAGCAGGGGCAGGATGGCTTCTGCAGGGGCTTCAGATGGAGGAGGGCTTTCCTGGGCTGGACTAGAGAGTTCTGGAACCAGAAGGCATCATGGGATGGTTCATGGTGCTTGGGACAGGGGAACTGTGGTTGGTTGAGGGGCAAATCTGAGGAAAGACTTAGGGAGCTGGGGATGTTTAAGCTAGAGAAGAGACTGTTAAGGGGTGATAGGAGAGCCCTGTTAAGTATTGAAGGGGTGTCATTTGAGGAGGGAGCAAGCTTTTTTCTGCTGCTCCAGAGATTAGAACACGGAACAATGGATCAAATGAGAGGAAAAGAGATTCCACCAAAATGGTGAAGGATCTGGAAACATGTAGTCCCTACGAGGAGATATTAGGGAGCTGGGGAGTTTAGCCTGAAGAGAGAAGGTTAAG
>NC_056528.1:30869461-31048834 GCF_019175285.1 Sceloporus undulatus
TAAGAGGCAATATGATAGCCCTCTTTAAGTATTTGAAGGGATGTCATGTTGAGGAGGGAGCAAGCTTGTTTTCTGCTGCTCCAGAGAATAGGACATAATGGAGCAATGGATGGAAGCTCCAGGAAAAGAGGCTCCAGCTCAACTTCAAGAAGAACTGTTCAACGGTGGAAGATGCAGCTTTGGAAAGTGGTGGCATCTCCTTCTTTGTAGGTCTTTAAACAGAGGCTGGATGGCCATCTTTTTGGGGTGCTTTGATTATGAGTTCCTGCATGGCAGAAGCGGGTTGGATTGGATGGTCCCTGGGAATCTCTTCCAACTCTTATGATTCTATGAAACCACTGCATCACAGAGAGTAGGATCCAGAGCAATGGATTCAAGCTACAGGGGGAAAGATTCCAGCTAAACATGGAGTTCCTAGAGAGGACAGGTTAATCCAGTTTGCAAATGATAAAACCGGCAAAAGTCAAAGCCGCAAATGTGGAGGACCAACTGTACTGAAAATGGGGGATATTGAGGATTTGGCTGAATCCTACAGAAAACTACCGGAGGCAGAGGGCAAAGGATATGCTCCAGCCCAAGTTTCTTCATGCTGGTGAAACGCTTTTGCCTTTCGTTTCTCTGGGTGCTAATCTCCACTGCAGAAATAGTGCAGTTTGATACTTCTTTAACTGCCTTGTCTCTATTCTATGGAATTCTGGGATTTTTAGTTTTGTGAGATGCTTAGCCTTCTCTATTGGAGAGCTCTGCTGCCACAACAAATTGCAGTGCCCAGGATTGTGTAGGATGGAGCCACGGCAGTTAAAACAGTATCAAACTCCATTATTTCTGCAGTGCAGATGCAGCCTAAGAGTGGGTCTAAACTGTCGAAATGGTGCAGTTTGGCCCCACTTGAAGTGCTGTGGTGCCATCCTATGGCAACTGTGGTTTGACAAGGACTTCAGCCTTCTCTTCCAAAGAGCGCTGGTGCTTTACAGAACTACAAATGAAATTGGGGTTTATTTATTTGTTTGTTTGGACTGCAGGTTCAGAGTCCACAACTGCACTGAGAAAGCAGCCCACAGAACGCGTCGTTGAAAATGATACACTTAAAGGACTTGGGTCCCACTTTGGCCCAAAACACATGGCAGAAATAATCCAGTTTGAGACTGCTTTAACAGCCCTGGCTCAATGCTAGGGATTTCTGGGAACTGTAGTTTTGTGAGACTTTTAGCCTTCTCTGTTGCCACAATAAATCACAGTTCCCAGGATTCCCTAGCACTGACCCAGGGCAGTTGAAGCAGTCTCAAACTGGATTATTTCTGCAGTGTGTTTTGGACCTTCATGAGGTATTTGGGAATCTCTGACAGGGACCTCTGGTGTCTCCCCAAACTAAAAATCCCAGGATAACATAGAATGCAGCCATGGCAGTTGAAAGCGGGATCAAAGTGCTATAATTCTGCAGTGTGGAAAAGTCCAGCACTCTGAAGGCCCCCTTGCCAACCTACCAAAAAAGCCTCTTTTTTCGGCACATGAATGCACAAAAGGGGAAGGCTTGGGTTGCTGTGGGACTTGTGAGGATTTCCAGAATCAGAGAGCACTCGCTGTGTGTAGCTTTGCTTTGTAGGTGGCATGGGCTTGGGCTGCTTATGGACTGCTTGGAACCGTTACTTTTGCATTGCGTCTCTCCATATTGCCATGCTGCCAGAAGGATTTGGGGGAGATAAATGCTGGGTGCCAAGGGCTATATTTCAGAGGAAGGAACTGGCCAAGCCACCCAGCATTCCTTGCTTAAGGGAAAAAAACCCTATGATTTAGTTAGAAAAAATGTATATATGTTTGTTTTGGTCACTATATATGTATATGTGTGTGTAGTTTAGGTTTGTGAATATACAGATATGTCTTGTGTATAAACGTCTAAAACCCTATGAGAGATGCAGGGGCTCACCAGAGGTCAACGGGCGACATGAAGGAACACACACACATATATATTTATAGTGCAAAGAAAACAACTTCCCCCCAGTTGTGTTCCTTAATGGTTTTGGGAAGCCCCAGCCAGTGATAAACCACTTGTGGAAAGACTTTAGTTTGCTTGAAAGTAGGATAACAAAATAACTTTGACCTGTAAAAGGTCACAGCACTGGGCTGATTTGTTTAAAAGTGACTTTCCCACAAGCAATATGTGTGTGCGTGCGTGTGTATTTTCCAGCCCTGCTTCTTCCAAAACCGCCTGTGAAAACCCTGAGTTGGGATGGCTGTGCTTCCAGCGCCCAGAAACTCCCTCCAGAGTTACTGTTTTTTGAATGGCTGCTTTTGAATTTATGTATTTATTTATCAGATTTTTTAGATCCAAGTCAAGGCAGCAGAGATTTCTGTTCTGGTTCAGGTTCTGTTCTAGTTCACTGTAAAAGTAGCATAAAATCATGAGGAGCCAATGTTTGAGGCTCTGCGCCTGTTCCAGTCCTTGCATGATACAGTACCAAGCGATCTCTTCCAAAGCTTTGCTGCGTTGGCTGTTTAGAGGAGCAGGGTTTTTTATACAGGCGAGTGGGCAACTCCAGATGTTTTGGGCCTACAACTCCCATCAGTCCTAGCTGGCATAGCCATTAGTGAGGGATTGTGGGTGTTGCAGGCCAGAAACACCCAGAGGGTCACATAGTCCTAATCCTGGCCTTTATTTTCATGAAGTCCGCTGACATACTTTTCTCTCCTTGCTTTGTGGTTTCTCCCAGTTGTTTAGCTCTGTTCTAAATGGATTCCAATGAATTTCCTGGCTCCTTGGGGCCCCTCTCTCTGCCCAATAAGCCCCTGATCGGTGACCTCCCTGCAGACATGGAGTTTGGAGAGGATCTGCTGGCCTCCCAGACGGCCTCCATCCCACAGGGCTCTGCTGTCCAGACCCAAGAGATGGAGTGGGAAGCGCCCAAGCAAGCCGCCTTGGCGAGTGACTCGGATGTCAGCTTGGTGAAAGAGGACAGCCTGCCAGACCAAAGCAAATCCAATAGTCTGGCCCCCGATAAACCTGCTGCCTTGGAGAAGCCCAGGCTCCTGGACAGCTTGAATAAAAGTGACAGTCGGGCGGCCCTCGAGAAGTCCGAGGATGTGGGCAACTCGGACAAGTCCCATGGTTCTGGGGGCACAGACCCTGGACCAGAGGACTCTTCCCCACCAGCATCCAAGACTCCTGAGCCAGAAGCTTGGAAAGAAGACGGCACACTGAATGCTGATTCCAATGGCCCCAAAGATGGCCAGGTGGAGGAGGCCCCCTCTTTACCTTCCCCAGATGTGGTGGAGGTGAGCAGCACGCCGCCTTCTCATGAAGTAACCACCTCACCTGGCGGCTCACCCACAAGTCCGCGGCCGGCTAAGAAGGCCCGCTTGAAATCCCCACGAAAAAGCTCCCCAGTGCGAAAGGAGGTGGCAGAAGCCGTGGCGGCAGCAACTTCCACGGAGGAGACCAAGGAATCTATCCTTAACAGCACTCCGGATCTTCCTCCGGAGGTGACTGGAAGTCCAGTGGAAGGGGAGAAAGTTAACAGCACCAGCCAGAATGAGGCTGCAAAGTCCAGAGCACAAGAGACAGGGCAGTCAGCTCCAGCTGCAGGTGGGTGAACCAGAGGGGTGGGCTCTTGCTAGCCTCTGTCCCCCTGACATTTTGCTTTTGCAAGCAGCGGGAGGCATGGTGGCTGCATTCCTCTTACAGAAGGAGGTTCCATCTTCCTGGTGTGGTTCTCTGTGCCCTCCTTCTGCCCAGGCTGTCGTGAGGGGGGACCCTCTCTTGCAAGATCCTTCCACCTCCTTTTCCCCAGCCTAAACAAGGGAGCCAGCCAGCCTGCCTTCTCTCAAACAAAGCAACTTGTTTCCCACCCTGTTCCCAGCAGAGTGATGCAGTTGTATGAAGTTTGCTGGAAGCTTTGCAGTGGCATCACTTCTCAGTCCCTAGCCTTGATTTTAATGGCCTCTCCCCATCCCCTGCCTTCTTTTTGGAGCATCACAGGCAGCTTTGGGTCTCTTTTGTGCTTCTTTTTTAGGAGAAGGTCCTAGTGCGACAGGGAACGACAAGCCAGTTGAAAAGGTAAGGAGGGCCGTGGTGGCAGCCTAGCTGAGTAGTCTCTGTTCCATTCAGATCCTCCCAGCTCTTTCCTTTTGCCTGCACTTCATTTTTTTGCAGCAAAAGAGAATCAGTTGTCCCATTGCTCTTCTGCAAATGTCCCAGGCTCAAAAGTTACCTGTACTATATGTCCTCCTCCCCCACCCCATGCATATATCTCTGTATATGAAAAACCAACATCTTAAATTGTGAGCCTGAGGGCAGGGCTTCCCTTGAGTCTGCAGGTTTCATACCCCGCCTGGTGCTTTTAGAACATAAATGTCAGGGTTTCTTCAAGCTGATGGCCACTGCCCTGTGATGATGAATCCTTGGTTTCTTCCAGGAACAGAAGAGGAGCGAACGAGCCAGGAGGTCAGAGGTGTCTCGGCCTGAAATAGTGAATTCCTCAGAGAGCAGTAAGTCACTTGGTTGGTAGCTTGAAGCTCATTGTTAACACCAGGCCAGACCATTGGCCCCTCTTCCTCTGGATTGTGTGCTTTTCAGTAGCTTTCCATGGTCTCAGGTGGGGCTGCTTTCTTCACAGCTTCCAGGTCCTTTTAACTGGAAATGTGAGGGATTGAATTGAGGACCTTCTGTGCACAGAGGAAGCACTCTGTGACTGAACTGAGGTCCCTTCCCTGAAAAACAACCTGATATAGTCTAAATTGAGAACCAGTGTGGTGTAGCAGTTTGAGTGCTGGACTAAGACTCTGGGAGGCCACAGTTTAAATCCATACTCAGCCAGGACTTTGGGCAGGTTACACTCTGTCAACCTCATGGGCCTAACTTCAAAGGAGAACAAGGACATTGAAGAAAAATGTAGGACATTGCATTACTGAAAACACTAATATAAATGTAAATTCATGCTTCTTCATGATGGTCAGACTGGAGGACATTTTGAAATTCCTTCTGGACAGAAGGCTGAAGTATAGGACATGTTCTGGAGAAGGAAGATGTCTGGTCATCCTGTGCTGACTTTCTCGCTTGTGTCTCCCAGTCCCTGTTTCTGATGAGGATTCGGATGGCATGGTGGACGACCCTAATGACGAGGACTTCGTTCCCTCCAGCGTCCGGCGCCCCACCCGCATGTCTCTGCGCAACCAGGCAGCCCAGCGGGCAGCGGCCCGCTCCACTGTTGCCAAGATGACCTGTGCCAACTGCCGGACACCCCTGCAGAAAGGCCAGACAGCCTACCAGCGGAAGGGGCTCCCCCAGTTATTCTGCTCCAGCTCTTGTCTCACTACCTTCTCCAAAAGGCCCCTCCACAGAAAGAACTGCACCTTTTGCAAAAAGTAGGTGCCTTCCCTTCCTTTATTCTTTTTGCCATCCCTTTTCGCCTCCTGATTGCTGTGTCTGGCTGCCTTCAGCCTCCTTCCTCCTCTTGACCTGTTGGGACCCACCTTTGTGATCACACTTCTCACCTCCTGCCCACTTGTTGCTTACCCCTATTTGCTCTGCCCTTGCTTGGGTGAAGCAGGGGCCCACGAGAGTTTCTCCCTCCTCCTTGAATGTATCCACACTGTCCACTTGCAGCACTGTGATAATACTGCCCCTTGAACGCTATGGAGTCTTGGGATATGTAGTATTGTCAGACGCTTAGTATTTTTTTAGGATTTTCTTCCAGTGTTTGTGGTTTAGGGGCATGCACTGCACCATAGGTAGGCAAAGGATGACCTACAGGTCACAGGTAATCCCAGAACCCTTTAGGATTTAAAACACCTTTTTTCTTCAAAGGCCTTGTGGGGATTTGGGGTTGTTGGTTTTTTTTTTTTTTTTGTTTGTTTGTTTGTTTCCTTCTGCACTATATTCGGCTCAGGGGTGGCCTGACTATATATATATATTAAAGATCTCTCCTGGGCTTAAAGTGGCCTAAAGGGGGTCAATGACACCTCACCCATGCTAAACAGGATATTGGGGAGCAAAAATATTTTTTCAGGAGGTGCAGCCCACCAAGATCTTGGAGGGAGGGCAGTGTAGTTGCCTGCCCCTGAACTAGAGAATTCCTTACTCCCTTGCTGAACTACAAATCCCTGGATTCCACAGGATGGAGCCATGGCAGTCAAAGTGGTATCAGAGTCCCATCATGGGGTGGCGTGAATACACCTGTATCTAACCAATACCCTTCCTATCTCCAGGGAGATCTGGAACACCAAGGAGTCCGTGGTGGCCCAGGTCGGCTCCGGCAGCTCCTTCCACGAGTTCTGCACCTCCACGTGCCTCTCGTTGTATGAAGCCCAACAGCAGAAACCAGCCTCCCAGGCCACAGAAGCCACTGACACAGTCCGTTGTAGCGTGTGCTACAAAGCTGGAGAGGTGAGCATGCCCTTGGCTCTGGGAGGCAGCATGAAGGGGTGAACAGATAGAGGAATCTCCTCTAAGATCCTAGGGCCATGATGATGCCATGAGGCAAGCTGAATATATATAGAGGAGGGTGGGGTGGATTATAGGGTGGGAGATCTGTGGCTTAGAAAGAAGTGATATTTGGAAGGAAGTGGATTGCCAGGTTGAAAAAGACATTATCCGGTCATATCTGCTCACATACAACACTTGGGCCTGACTGATGACGGGAGAGATTAAAAATGGGCACACTTGAGTTTTCAAGGTGCAGAGCAAGGAATGTAATGCAGGCCGCTGGAGGGTTCCATGTGAGGTTCTAGTACTCATCCAGAGCCTCCTGCCCACAAAACCCATCACTCTTTTCTTCCTCCTGGCCAACAATGTTCAGCCACTGGGGGATACGGCTGAGGGGGCCAGCACTTTCTCCCTCTCTCCCTCCATGATGAGTGACACCTCTGCTTCCCCTGCAGATCCAGCATGAGGTCAGCAACGGGAACGTGGTCCACCGCCTCTGCAGCGACGCCTGCTTCACCAAGTTCCGTGCCACCAAGGGGCTGAAAACCAACTGCTGTGACCAGTGCGGCCTCTACCTGTACAACAAGGGGCTGCAGCTGGAATATCTCCTCCACGAGGGGCAGCAGAAGCGCTTTTGCAACACCACGTGCCTCAACACCTACAAGAAGGTAAGAGCCCAGGCAGGAGGGGAGGAGAGAGGTTGTGGAACCCTTCCTCTGTCTCTTCTTGCAACAAGAGACCTGCAAAATCCTTCAGGGGTGGGCTGCTCCCTCCCCAGCCTGAGAGGTTTTAAGTGTCCTGGGAGGGGAGGTTGTAGAAAGACTAGCAGGTTGGCCATCTTGGCTTGGATGCCTCTGTGGGTGAGTGTGTAAGAGAGCAGGAGCGTGCAAGTGAGTGTGTTCCATCTGTGAAGCAACTGCATGTGTTGGGGGGTTGGAGCATGAATGAGCCCACCTGGCAGCCATCCCCTGTGTGCTCTCTCTGCAGAAGAACACCCGGGTCTACCAGTGCATGTGGTGCAAGACTTACTGCAAGAACTTTGACATGCTGACCTACAAAGACCGGAATGGCAAGATGGGTCTCTTCTGCTCCATCTGCTGCACCACCTCCTACAGAGTCAAGCAAGCGGGCCTTACAGGTAATGGAGCACCAGTGGTACCCTTTGCCCTCTGGTAGACACCACAAGGAGGCTAGGCAACTGGTGTTGGTGGGGGAGTGGGATGCAGGGGTGGAAGAGGGTGGCAAGTGGAGCTGGGCTGAGGCCTCTGATGCTGTCGGGGTGCTTTCAGTGTGCTGCTGGACTAAGAGGGTGTGTGTGTGTGCGCTACGTTCTTCTGTGTGTGAGATCTCGCTGGGTCTTCCCATCAGCCATGCTGAGAGTTGTCTGAAAGAAATAACTTTTCAGGCTCTAGTGAGCAGCATCTTGGGATTGTTTGTGTGTGTGTGTGTGTGTGTGTGTGTGTGTGTGAGAGAGAGAGAGAGTCTTTCACAGGCAGTCTGTCCATTACCTTCACCAGCCCTCCTCTCTCTGCCTTTCCTCCTTCGCCATCCCAGGACCCCCTCGGCCTTGCAGCTTCTGCCGGAAGACCCCGTTGGAGTTGTGCTACTACAACAAGAACGAGCAGGTGGTGTACCAGTTCTGCAGCCCCAGCTGCTGGACCAAATTCCAGGTACATACAGAGGCTCTGCCACCGTCACAGTGACGGAACCAACCCCCAGGAAACGGGGTTCTCTGCATGGCTGCGATCTGGTGCATCCATCAGACTCCTGAAAAAAGGCTCTCTGCTTTGATATATTTTTCTCTAAAGCAGAGAGAGAGGGGGGGAAATGGGAAGCTTCTAGCTCTTGATGTTTGCTGAGAAAAGCTTTGAATGGCAGAGGCCGTGTCTCCTAAAAGCTCTTAAGGTGGGAGGCGGTGTAGCACTTCCCTTGGCCAAGAAGGAATTGCCCATTCCCTCCCAGGGTTAGACAAGCTGTCCTGTCTGGCCGTTATGACAGAAGAGTAACGTTGTCTGTGGCTTGTGCGTTCAGTTTGCCTTCTCATCTCCTGGTGCCATTTAATAAGAAAAGCCCATATTCTCCCCACCCTGCATGCAAAGCTTTGCTAGCTTGTTTTATGGGGCTACAGCCCTCTGCTACCTTGCCTTCCAAAGGCCAGCTTCTGCTCCCCCCAGGTGCCCCATAAATGTATGGCTCCTTCTGTCCTGAGGCCCTGGGTGACATTTCCAACCCCCTATCCCCTCCTGACCATCCCACCCCTGCTTGACCACTGGCAGCTGCTCTATATTCTAGAACTTTATGGCCACCCCTTCTCCCTGAGAATGTTTGCGAACGCTCTGACATCACAGAAGCCTGGCCTGTGGCCAGAGATGGGGTGGCGGCGTGGAGCAGGTTATTGAAGGAAGGCAAGCTGTGTGCATCTCATTCTTAGCTTAACAATATATATCTATCTATCTATATATGATGTTGAATCTATCGTGGGGGTTGTTGTCTCAAAATAAAAGCTGTGTCAACTTCTGCTGATGCCGAAGAGAGTGTGTGTTCTGCTATCCAATAAATCAGTCAAATTAACATTTGTGTGGTTTGCATAATTTATTCTACTCGCAGAATGTTATTGGTCTTGTTCTGCCATTGCCCAGGGGCAAAACCCTCTTCCTTCCCAGGAGCAGCTGGACGTCCCCTGGGAAAATGCGGTCTGGGGAGCCTCCCGGTTACTTTTCCCCTCCTCTCCCCTTTTCCTCATACAGTGGGATTCAGTCAGCCCTCCGTGGCGGGAAAGGGGGACATGGGGGGCTTGGGTCTGCAACCAGCTGGGGTTGGAGGGCATAGAGAAGGGGGTACTTAGGACATGTGGAGAGAAGGGTAGCAGTGCGTGGACTGGGCCCAGGTGGATGTTGATGGCATAGGGACAGCCTGCAGTGTGCTGTGTGGTTTGGGTGGCAATCCACTGGTGAGGAAGGAGTCGGAAAAGTTTGGGGTGGATGGGAGGGAGGGTGCGTGCAAGCTTGGAGGTCTTTGGGTGAAGAGTTATGGGGCTGGGCAAGCGTCCGACGGGTGCCCATTGTGCACAGAGGTGATCCCATGCCCCCTTCTGAATCTCTCCCCTTCCCTCAAAATGCAGCGCGCCAGCCCCGAAGGTGGGATCCACTTGACCTGTCATTCCTGCCACAACCTCTTCACCGAGAAGCCCGAGATCCTGGATTGGAAGGTGAGGCCAGGGTGGAAGAGATGGAAAGACCGAGCATGTCCTGGGGGTGAGGAGGGTGTTGGAGCCCTCAGCTGGGTGGCCATTTCTCTAAAGACAATTTGTGATCGAGGTGAGGCATGGTCAGTCCCACTTTAGCCTTGCTTTCTGTGGCCGGGGTGTGTGTGTCATTTCGGGTGCACATTCACAAATGTAGCACTGGTATTGCAGGTTAATGGGTTTGTGAGGCCTGCAACTCCCAGAACCCCACAGCTGGAGGACTCTGGGAATTGCAGTGCACCCCAGACTCTCAACTGGAGCCTGGTGGTTGACAGTGTCCAGAAGTGATGGTGATGGTCAGGGTGGGGTCAGTTTGGGAGGCTGCCCACCCTCGTGCCCCCAGTGCTGCCCCTTTCTGACGTCCATCCGCCTTGGCCTTCCCGCCTCTCCCTCCCTCCCTCCCTCTCTCTTTCTGCCAGGACAAAGTCTACCAGTTCTGCTGCCGGGACTGCTGTGAGGACTTCAAGCGGCTGCACGGGGTGGTCTCCCAATGCGAGCACTGCAAGCAGGAGAAGCTGCTGCACGAGAAGATCCGCTTCTCCGGGGTGGAGAAGAATTTTTGCAGCGAAGGTACCTGGGGGAGAAGTGGGGGAGCATGAGCATGGAAGAGCCCTGCCGGCAGACAGGAGGAAGGGGCCCGGGGGCCGCGAGAGGGCAGGAGGGGGCCAGGCGGAAGCCTCCCTTGGTCTGGGGATGCAGGCGGCAGGTCTGTGCCTTCCGCCTTGTTTGCATGGGGCAGGCGAGGACTCAGGCTGGTCCGTCACTCGGAAAAAAAATAATAAAGCTCTGCTTAGAGCCAGAGAGGTGAGCGATGGCAAGTTTTCCCCCCGTGGTCGTTGTCGTCCCCCGTGTTGTTCCTACCCCACCCTCGGGGGCCAGTGCAGGATGGAGTTTTGCTGTCAGGGTTCCTTTGCGTCGTCATCCTTGTCTGCTTTGCTGCGTCTCTCTCTCTCTGTCTCTCTCTCTTCAGCCCTTCTTCTGGGCTTTCCTCGCCGCCGGAGTGCCCGCCGCACTCCTCCGCTTCGCCTCGCCTCCCCCCGGGAAGGTTTCACCCCTGTTGTTTCTCCGCAGGTTGTGTGCTTCTTTACAAACAGGATTTCACCAAGAACCTGGGCCTCTGCTGCATCACCTGCACCTACTGCTCCCAGACGTGCCAGCGGGCCGTCACGGAGCAGCTGGAGGGCAGCACTTGGGACTTCTGCAGCGAAGACTGCAAAAGCAAATACTTGCTCTGGTACTACAAGGTCAGTGTGGCTGGGCCAGGCTGCCCTGAGGAAAAGCGGCATTGCTGGAGGGGGAGAGCCCCTTTGAGCTGCAAGGGTTGCCCTGGGTCTTTGGTTTCATTTCATCACCTTTTCTCTATGTTTTTTTAAACTCGTCAGTCAAAAAGCTGTGAGCACATGAAGATGGCATTTTTAGAGTGGGCCTTCTCAGTGGTTGCTCCCAGTCTTTGGAACTGCCTGGCTCCTGTGTCGCTCTCTTTTCTATTCCAATGGGCCTTCAGGAACTCACTGCAGAGGCTGTCAGAGAAATGTGTTCTTTAATGGGCTTTTCTTGTTCTTATAAGCATGCTCTTTCCTTCGTGTTATTTAATAGGATGCTGTTTCATTGGTTTTGAACTGGTTTCAGTTCTGTGAATAGCACGATTGCATTTTAGCAGTAGCTTTTTGTCCTGCATTTTTGCTAATATCCTCGCAGGTTTTTTCTTCTTCTTCTGTGTTTTAACTTTTGTAAGCTGCCACGAGTCCCAGTTTTGGAGGGAAAGGTGGGATATCAATAAATAGACAAGAACAGTTGTAACAGTGATAATGATATCATTGAAGTAGAGTATCGAAGGAAAAGGCTTGGGAGGGCTGGGGCACCAAACTCTCTGCTACACTGTTGTGCTTTAAGTCCCACTTACAAAACTAGATCTGTTTGGCCAAAGCCTAAAATAGCTTTCCATACAACTGGATTAGGGAGGCATTGGTAGAGCTAAGGATAATTGACTGAAGCTGCTGCCACATTGCAGAATGAATGGAGTTTGACATGGCTTTGACTGTCATGGCTGCATCCTATGGAATCTTGGGATTTGTAGCTTCTTGTGGCACCAGAGCTCTGGGACAGAAAAGGATAGATATCTTACCACATGGCAAATCCTAGGATTCCATAGCATGGATCCATGGCAGTTAAAGGAGTGTCAAACTGCATTAATTCTGCAGTGTAAATGCAGCCTGAGTTACATGGAAAGGGCAAGAAGGTTGGAAAGAGCAGAGAGGCAGAAAGAATCGGCTACTAGTCTTCATTTCTAGCCCCTGAGCCTTCAGCCAAAAACTGTGCCCTAAATTCATTTGTGAGTCTGAACTAGAGACCTGTTGAACAGATCCTAGAATCCTAGAGTTAGAAGGGACTTCAAGGGCCATATAGTCCAGCCCGACCTTGCCATGCAGAAATACACAACAAATGGAGGACCAAATGTTGGGAACAACGGATTCAGTGACTTTTAGATGTGGACCTTTTTCTTTTTAAAGACATTGGTCCAAAACACACCGCAGAAATAATCCAGTTTGAGATTGCGTTAACTGCCCTGGCTCAATGCTAGGAAATTCTGGGAACTGTAGTTTTGTGAAACATTTAGCTTTCTTTGTCAGAGAGCTCTAGTGCCACAATAAATTACATTTCCCAGGATTCCCTAGCACTGAGCCAGGGCAGTTAAAGCAGTCTCAAACTGAATTATTTCTGCATTGTGTTTTGGACTTTATTCTCTCTTATCCGGAGGGCTAGAGACCTGCTCTCTGTTAAAAGGGAGGTCACCAAAATGCTCCCCAGAATCCTTGGGACCTCAGTACTTGGAGGAAGATTGAGGCCACATTAAAACTTGTTTTTGTATTCCTTTTAATGAGTTTTAATGTTTTTAATACATAATGTTTCAACCTGATACAGTAGGGCCTTACTGTCCCGGACTTGCCATCTACGGATTTAAGCATCTCAGGGAGGCATGGTTGCACATGCATGTAGCCACGCTAATAGCCGTGGGCACAGTGTGCCACCATTAGGAACAATGGTACTTGAGGTCTTGCATGTTTTCCTATCCACAGAGGGGTCTGGAACAGACCCCCTGCAGCTACGAAAGTCCAACTGTAAATTGTTTAATTGCTTTTTAAATAATTTTACATTTATACTTCTATCACATTTTTGTGCAACTTTTAATAGGTATGGTGTCAGGTATGTTGTTAGCCACCTTGAGTCTCATGGCTGGGGAAAAGACTAGTATTATTTAAATAAAACCATTTGGACAAGTCACACACTCTCATCCTCCCATTTAAGGTTCACCTTAAAGCTGCCATATGTTAGAAATGACTTGAAGGTACACAACAACAAAACCATTTGGGGTGTGCATGCTTTAAACTTTTTAAATTTGTTTTAAATGGCCATAAAGTTCAATGATTTCAGATTGTTTTTTTATTATTATTATTATTATTATTCTCAATTTTAAATTGAAGCCCAAATGATTTAGTGGTTTGAGTGTTGGACTATGACTCGAGATCAGGGTTTGAATCCCTGCTTGGCTCTGGAAACCCACTGGGTGCCTTTGGGAAGGTCAGACTTTCCCATCCTTAGAGGAAGGCAAAGGCAGCCCCCCCTGAACCAATCTTGCCAAGAAAACCCATGATTGGTTTGCCTGGAAAGCACACAGCAACAACAAATTTTAAAATAGTTTCAGATGAGTTTTCTGTAGGATGATCAGGATGGGAATTTAGGAGAATTTTGAGCAAAAACCATTGACTCCTGGCCCTGGGGCAGGGGCACATGCAGCCCATAAGCTGCACTTTGCCCACCTCTGCCTTCGATATTATGGGCTGTACCTCTTCTAGTTGGTAAATAAGATTCAGTGCTGTGCCACTGGCATTTTTGTGACCCCTCTTAACCCTGCCGTTTCCTTCTTCCCCTGGCGTTTAGGCGGCTCGGTGCCACGCCTGCAAGCGCCAGGGCAAGCTGTTGGAAACCATCCACTGGCGAGGGGAGATCAAGCACTTCTGCAACCAGCAGTGCCTGCTGCGGTTTTACAACCAACAGAACCAACCCAACCTAGACACTCAGAAAGGGCCCGAGAGTCTGCTGAACAGTGAGTAGCCGGCGCTTTGGCTAGCCGAGAGCTGCGAGGGAGCTGTGGGGGGGATATGGCTGAGCTTTGAGAGCAAGATCCTGCACTGGCCCCCGGAGGGGGTGGGAAGAGGCGGGAGGGGACCTCGCAGGGCGCGTGCTGCCCACTCACCCCCTTCCCTCCATCGCTAACCTCTCTGGTTCTATGACACACAGGGCCAGCCAGGAAAAGCCGGTGCCAGGGCTGCCGGTCGCTCCGGTGCCTAGCCGAGAGGCTCCAAGGCGGCTGCCGTGGGCGGCTGTCTCTGTCTCTCTTCTCCAGCGGAGAGCCCCCCGTGTAGGGCCGGGCCGGGCCGGGCTGGGCCGGGCCGGGGATGCTCGGTACTCGCTCGGTCGATCGGTCGCCCTAGTGCCTCTCCCCAGAGTCAAAAACTAAGCTGTGCTGGGCCAGGTCAGTCCTGCCTGGGATGGGAGGCCCTCCTTTGAGGCCAGGGGAAGGGCGCCGGGCCCTTCTTCCTCTGAGCTGGTGGTGCTGCGGGCTCCCGGAAGCTCTGCTGGGAAAGGAGTGAGGACGCACGGAGGACTGCCCCCCTCCTTCCCTCCCTCCCGGTGTCTTTCCCCCTTTTCTCATGTTTCTGGGGGCTCTGCTCAGGACTCTGCTTTCTTCCCTCTCCTGGCCCACTCCACAAACCTTCTGCCACACGGCAGTCGTTGGCCCTCTAGGGTGACTGGTGGCCAGGCTGGCTAGGGGATTCTGGGAGGTGCAGTCTTGTTCCACCACCCCCATCCCATAGCTTTCCAAATCTTTGGTTTTGGCTGCATCTTTTCTTCTTTTTTCTGTCCTTTTTTATTGTTGTTAAAAGCTCAATGTTGTGACTGTTGTGTAAATTATGCAGATGATACGTACATGTGGATACGTGGTGGTTAGCCATAAGGGCTAGGAATTTGTGTTACGAGAAAAAAGATAAAGGGATGGGATTTGTAGGATGCTGCATTGGGGGGAATGCCAGCTTCTGCCATTGGCAGGGAGGTTGGGAAGTGGCCTTGGTGCATCCGCAGAATAGAAAAATGGTCCCGCAAAGTGCTGGTGAGCGGAGAGGGCAGCAGCGGCTTCCTTCCAGTTCCTCCCAATTTTTCTGCCTCAACATTCGCCACTCAGTACCCTCTCCCTTCCTCTCTGGCTCCCAGTTTCCCCAGTATAAGCCACATGTTTCCCTCCATGAATTCTTGATGGTATGGCCTGACATTTTCCAGTGGACGGTGGATTCTTTAGTTCTCTTGTCACGCGTGCCCAAACGCTGTATGTTTTCTGCCAACCCCTAGAGGTGCATCACAAATCCTACTCTTGCGCTCCAGGAAACGTCTTGACTTGGTATTTTTGAGGCCTTCTCACAGAGACCCAGGTGTTCAGCTCTGTAAGGAAGGAGGGATTACCCCCTGCCATCCTCACCTGGAGAAGTGGGGGAGGAGGAATGTATGGACGAAGCTCCAGAGTCCTATCAGCACCAAGCAAAAACATTTCCACGAGGCCTCCGACCTGCCTGGTGCCATCTGGGCACAGCAAGAGAAGCAGCAGCTCACGCTCCAAACACCCCGCATTTTTTTTTATCATTCCAGGTCAGACTCCGGAACCAAAACAGCCTTCCTCCGCCCCCCAGAAAGCAGAGACCAACACGGTGAGTGGTTTCTGCCAGTGGACAGCATCATTTTGTTAAGACGTCAGGGACGTTCAGGTGGCTGCCAGCTCACAGAATGATAGAATCACAGGATTGGAAGAGACCCCAAGGGTCAGCCCTTCCATGCCCATTCAGCCATACAGGATTTCGCCATCAAAGCCCTCCCTGTGACAGATGGCCATCTAGCCTCTGTTTAAAAACCTCCAGAGAAGGAGACTCCACCACACTCAGAGGCAGCATGCTCCACTGAGGTTTGGCGGTTAGGATGGGAAGGGGTCAGCCTTTGGCCCTGACGCAGGAAGCCAGCTGCCTTAGACTCTGTCTCTGACACAGTCCTGGGGGTTTGTGGGCCCTGGGTTTGTTGGTAGCGATGCAGAGGCGCAGGGGAGGGTGGCTTGTGGGAGAGACACTCTAGGCACTGGCTCCTCTGGCTACTGATGCATGTCCTCCTCTTTGGATACCTGTCCAGGTGCCCGCCAAGAACAGCTCTGCCTCAAGAGCAGCCAGTCCTCCCCCGCCATCTCAGCCGCTCACCCCTCGGAAGAACAAGGCCGCCATGTGCAAGCCCCTCATGCAGAACCGAGGGGTTTCATGCAAGATAGAAATGAAGTCCAAGGGGTGCCAGACAGGTATGGAGAAGCGTGAGGGAAGGCCTGGCTTTCAGTCTTGTCTGCCCTCAGCCTGGTGCTTTTGCAGCAGATGATTTTGCAGGAGAGCGGAGTATGCAGCAGGGGTGTGCTTTTCTGTGTACCTCGGTTAACAAAGCCACTGGAAAAGTCTTTTTGAAGCTGCCCTGTACCTTACCACTGGAAATAGCAGTAACTATTTTAGCAGCATTAGCATTGAGAGAATGGTAAAAAGGGGTATTGGAGGGCAGGCTTTCAGTGTCAGTTTGCAGCAGTGTGTTTGCAGTAAGCAATGCCCTAATGCTTGATCTGGTAAAGAGAAGAAATATGCTTTACCTGATCCTAGTGCAGCTGTTAGTGCCTCCCTATAACAGGCAAGGTAATCAGCAGCTGTCTCCAGAATCCCTTCCTGAATATGATTGAATTGCAAAATAAAGCCAAAAAGGGACATCAAAAAGACCTGTCTGACCAACTACCCTGCCTTCCTCCCAGCATTTTTTAAAGCTTAAATATTTGACCACCAAAATAGAAATCATCAGAAAAGTACATGCTTGTGAAAGGAAGAAAAAGTCATCCTGGGATGCATTTATTAAGAGTAGCTTTCAAGTAGTCTCTGCAAGGTTAAATATGTTTTTGTTTCACTCTGCAAGGCTCAGCTGGCTTGGCTGTTTCATTTTCTGCGTGCCTGTTGTTAGTTTTAAATGAAAGGTTTGCTAGAACATGTGATGGTTCAGGCACCCGTGCCTATTCTTTCCATGTTGTTTCTACCTCTGGTATCAAATTTTCTCTTAGAGAAGCCATGTCCAGGAACACACGCCTGCTTTGTTAGCTAAGGCATACCTCTATTTGCCCTCACTGTGCCATGCCTCATTTTGCTGCCTGCCTATGCTCTCTGCTTGAAGCTGGTGGGAAAGACCCATGTGTGAAGTTGCGGGGTTGGAGCCGTGCATGCCAAGAAAGGACCCTCTCCCTCCTGATGAACACTTTCTCTTCCTCCCTTGCCAGAGGATGACTGGAAGCCCCAAGTGGTTGTGCTGCCCATCCCCGTGCCCATCTTCGTGCCTGTGCCCATGAACATGTACTGCCAGAAAGTCCCCGTGCCTTTCTCCATGCCTGTCCCGGTGAGTTTGGTTTCCGAGGCCTTGCCTATCCTGTCCTCACTCCCCTCTCCAAGGTATTTTTATTTATTTGTGATCTTTCCTGGCTGACTTTTTCTCTCCCCGTTGCCATCTCGAGGTGCCTGTGCCAATGTTCTTGCCCACCACGCTTGAAAGCACAGAGAAGATCGTGGAAACCATTGAGGAGCTGAAGGTGAAAATCCCATCCAACCCCCTGGAAGCTGACATCCTGGCCATGGCCGAAATGATCGCAGAGGCTGAGGAGTTGGACAAAGCTTCGTCGGACCTTTGTGGTATGTTCCAGTGGTGTTGGGCTGAGCTGGGGTCGGGATGGAAGGCTGCCTGGACTGTGGCTGCAACCCCTGGCCACACTTCAGCCAGCAGGGAGCAAGAAACTGCCTTCTGGTCCTTGGTGCATTTGTAATTTCTCTGCTGGCATTGGTTTTTGTTTTGATTTTTAAAGACCCTCCCCTGCCAGCGGGAATGACTATGTGTTAACTGATCAAATAAATACAGAGATCCTGTAGCACCTTTGAGACTAACGGAAAGAAAGAAGTCGGCAGCATGAACTTTCATAGACTGAAGTCTACTTCCTCAGATGCATTTGGAAGTAGATTGAAGTCTATGAAATCTCATGCCGCCAATTTCTTTCTTTCTGTTAGTCTCAAAGGTGCTACAAGGTCTCTCTACATACTGATTCTACAGACTAACATGGCTATATCTTGGAATTCTACCAAATAAATGCAGAATACAGGTTGAGTCGCCCTTATCTGCAATCTGGAATACTCCAGAATCCAAAACCTTTTTACTTGGATGGCTGAGATAGTGACATATTTGCTTTCGGATGGCTCAGTGTGTACAAATTTTGTTTTGTGTGTAAAATTATGTAAAAGATGATGTATAAAATTGTCATTGGATGTATAAAGTGTATATGAAACTCAAATGAATTTTATGTTTAGACTTGGTCCCATCTCCCAGATATTATGTACATATGTACAAATACAGGTATTCCAGAATCCCCCCAAATCCAAAATGTTTCTGGTCCCAAGCATTTCGGATAATGGAGACTCAACCTGTATATTTCAGAGGAAGGAACTGGCAAAACCTCCGGTTTATTTGTTTTAATTCATCTTTTTAGGATGAATTTTTAATATAACTGATTTCTTATTTTAAGGGGTGGAGGGTAAAACTTGAGATTACTGTATATGTTTATTTTACTATGTTTTGACTGTTACTGTAAGCTGACTCGGACCTAATCGGAGTAGGTGGGATATAAATACAAGTTTATTATTATTGGTATTATTATTAACCACCTCTGAGTATTCCTTGCCTAAGAAAACACTCTGAAATTCATGGGGTCGGCATAAGTCGACAGGCAGTTTGAATCATGATACCCCTTGAAAAAGTGTGCTTTGGAAATACAGATTTTTAAACGTTGGCTGCATCTTGAAGGCCATCCACACTGCAGAAATAATCCACTTTGACACCACTTTAACTGCCATGGCTTTATGCTGTGGAATTCTGGGAATTGTCATTTGTTGGGGTGGCGGAGCTGAGCCAGACTCTGCAATCTCCTCCTTTTTTTTTCCAAACGCGGCTTTGCAGCTTCCAACTGTCAAAATACGGCAGTTAAACTGCCAAACCTCTCCCAGCATTCTGAGAGCTGTGATTGGCTGGCTCTGCCCCACGCTCTCCATCGCGGCCACCTTTTCTGTTCTACCTGGCTCCTCTGTTCTGGCTGGTAAATAATAATAATAATAATAATAATAATAACAACAACATTTATTTATTTATTTATTTATTTACATCCCTCTGAAACGCAATTGGGGGGCGGCTGAAGGACCCTCTGCCTTCCCCGCTCTTTCTCCTTTTCTGACTAGTAACCCTTGTATAAGTTCATGCCTTTCTCCACAGACCTAGTGAGTAACCAGAGTGCAGAGGGCCTCCTGGAAGACTGTGACCTCTTTGGGCCGGCCAGGGATGACGTGCTAGCCATGGCTGTCAAGATGGCCAATGTCCTGGATGAGCCAGGCCAGGACCTGGAAGCTGACTTCCCCAAAAGTAAGGGCTGGCGGTGGTCAGTGAGTGGGAAGGGGAGGATGCAGCAATGGAGTATTGCCACCTCTTCGCTTGAGAAGGGCGAACCCAAAGGAAACCAATACTGTGCTACTCAAAGCGGTGCTTTGCAGTCCGGTGTTGGTCTCTGAATAATCTGCTCTCAGTTCATAGAGAGTTTTCAGGAAAGAAAGAAAGAGTTTTAGCCAGTGGGAACAATACAGTGGACCCTTGATATCTGTTGGGGTTTCGTTCCTGTGGATAACAAAATCTGTGGATGGTCAAGTCCCATTAAATATAATGGCACAACAAAATGGTGTCCCATATATAAAATGGAAAGTCAGGGTTTGCTATGTGGAATTTATACTTGTCTGGAATATTTCCAAGCCGTGGATGCTTGAATCCATGGATAATAAATCCACAGATAAGGAGGGCTGACTCTATTGTACCGTCTCTGCTACATTGGGAAGCAAAAATTCTCCCACATCAGATAGCTTAAGAAGCACAGCAGATGGCCCAGTGAGTCCCTGCCCTCTGTCACCCTCCATAAAAGCCCAGTGGTCTCTGTCAAGGTTGAGAAGCTGGTTGGCAGGATAAAAGGTGCCGCCTTCTGAGCATTTGATGGTTGGGAGGCTGTTTGTTATGTTTGATGTCTTAGGTGAAAAGCAAAGCTCTGAACATTCTTTCTTAGACAAGTTCTAGAATACCTGGTCATGCTGGCTTGGGGATTCTGGGAGTTGTTATTGAAAGAGTAAATGTTTCATTGTCCTGGAAGGGCTCTGGAAACTTCTGGAGGGCTGCATGCATCTTGGGGGCCTACTCCACCACTTCTGTTTTGTCCCCTCCCCAGATCCCTTGGACATTAACCCTAGCGTAGATTTCCTTTTCGACTGTGGCCTGGTGGGCCCTGAGGACGTCTCTTCCGAACAAGACTTGCCGCGGGCCATCCGCAAGGTGAGTTGAGCCCAGATCCGTCCTTATGCTGGAGAAACAGCTTTGCATGCAGAAAGCACCTGGAAAATCTTCAGCAGATTCTGCCTTCTTGTTCTGTCTACCCCCCCCCCCCCAATTTTTTTGGGGAAACACTCTATATGTAATCTGCCTACATTCTCTGCTCTTCCCCTCCTGTCCCCCAAACAGAGCCAGAAGCGCCTGGTGCTCTCGGAGAGCTGTTCGCGAGACTCCATGAACAGCCAGCCCAATTGCACGGCGCTCAACTATTCCTATGGGGTGAATGCATGGAAGAGCTGGGTCCAAGCCAAGTACGCTGGTGGTGAAACCAGCAAGGGAGACGAGTTGCGCTTTGGCCGTAAGTTGAGAAAGGGAGGATGGAAGTAGGAATCCCTAGCAGGCGGGAAGCACCTTAATCCTTGGCCATGGTCTGATTCCTTTGTGATCCCTGCAGCCAAGCCCATGCGGATCAAAGAGGACATCCTGGCCTGCACGGCGGCGGAGCTGAACTATGGCCTGGCCCAGTTCGTCAAGGAAATCACACGGCCGAATGGGGAACGCTACGAACCGGACAGCATCTATTACCTCTGCCTTGGCATCCAGCAGGTGAGGGCCTGGTGTGGCACCCCATGTGTGCCCTTCTTCTCCTCATCTGTGCAAGGACAAAACACAGTGCACGCTCTGTCTCCCCACCTCTCACACACACCTACTCACAACCAGTCCTGCCTCTCTGTCTCTCACACATTCACACTCACTCACTGGCAAGGAGAGAGCGGCCTTTATTGCATGGCTAGCTTTCTGCCTCTCCATGCTGCCTAAAAAGCAGTGGCACTTTCTCGTTACACAGCAAAACTGTCATAGCTGAGCAGTGCAAGGGGGTCTTATGCCTTGTCAGTCTTTCGTACGTGATCCAAGCTTTCACCTGCCAGAAGGAGGGTTGTGGGGGGAGAGAGAGTAACTCCTCACACCTGACTAAGGAGTGGGAGGTTTTGTATGTCTGGTCTAAACCCTATACTCTTCTTTTCTCCCAGTACCTGCTGGAGAACAACCGCATGGTAAACATCTTCACGGACCTCTACTACTTGACCTTTGTGCAGGAGCTCAACAAGACGCTGAGCGGCTGGCAGCCCACAGTCTTGCCCAATAGTATGTGGCTATAGCATATGGGGAAGGGAGGAGAGGGAGTGGGGAGATCATCTCTAGCCATCCCTGGAGCTTCATGTTGCCCTCAGGAACAGAATTGGCCTGATGCTGGGAAAGGATGCCAAACAGGCTGGTTTTCTGAAAGGCAGGCCACTGTGCTTTTGCCTCAAAACCTGTGGATGAGGTCATTCACAGATCCTAGATACTACCAATTTCTGGGGAACAATGATGGAAGCAAGGGACTGTTTCCTTTCCCCTCCACTAACAGGTTTCCAAAGGCTGAGTGCTGGTCCAGTCTAGGGATGGGTAGACTATAGTTGTCTAGTTCCCATCTTGCTGAGTAGCATAAGAGAGAGTAGTTTATCAACATCTAGAGAGCTGTAGATTCCTCACACATCTAAGTCTAGAGAGATTTCTTAAGTACTGACTTTGGTAATCAATGACAAGGAGAGAGCTACTACTCTGGAGGTTTCAAAGTCCAACTCCTTGTTGTTCTATCCTAGTGTTCTTTAGTTGGCACACATTGCAATATATTTAATATAATAGCCATTGCATGCAGGGTGTTTACTGCTCTCTGTGTTTTTCATACATTATCTGTCATCAGCTTGTTTTTGCTGCAGTTAGAAGTGGTAGGGTACTACTGGACAAAATCCAGCCTTCATGAATGAGTGGAACAACTGAATTGAATAGGACTGGTTGTGCACCGCTAACATTGATCCAAAACACACTGCAGAAACCATCTAGTTTGAGACCACTTTAACTGCCCTGGCTGAGTGCTAGGGAATTCTGGGAGCTGTAGTTTTGTGAACTCTGGTGCTGCTTTAAACTGCAGTTCCCAAGATCCCCCAGCATTGAACCAAGGCAGTTAAAGCAGTCTCCACCTGAATTATTCTTGTGTGTTTTGTACCATAATTGATTCTAAATGTGTCTGTGCTCTAGCTGGGGAGGGCCACCAAGGGTTAGTGGTTTGAGTGTTGGATGGTGACTCTGGAGACCAGGGCTGAAATCTTCCCCTGCTAAGTCAAGTGTCCCTTGAGAAAACCTCATAGTTCCTCCTGACTTGGTTCTGGTCAGGCTCATGCAGCTGGGGAGGATCAGCTGAGATTTGGTGTGTCAGCTGTGAGGCAGCAGGCCCTTGGCTCTCTGGGTATTGACAGAAGAAAATGGAGGCACATCTCAAGATCCTCAAAAGATGGGTTTTTATCAGTTTAAAAAACCCTTCAGTTCATGTTTTCATTTGTCTAGTGATTGGTTTGAGAGCTCCTCGTCCAGACGTTTCTGAACTTGGACTCTAAGTTGCACATATGTAAACACAATATGCAATGTAAGTTTAGTTTTACGTAATGCAGTACCATTAATTTACCTGTTGCCCTTTTATGATTTTAAATAGTCCCCCAGAATGCTGTGGACAGTCTGACACAATTTAAAAGGGCAGTGTGTGTGTGTGTGTGCTCTTGCTTACTTACTTACTTACTTAATAAACCAACCATCTTTTGAGCAGCTTGAGACACATCACCCATTTCTTCTGTGGGTTCCACTGGGTGCTCCCCAGTTTCCGTTTCCTTTTGCATCTCCTGGCATTGCAATGGAGATAGGATCACCAGCCCCACAGGAATGTAAGATGCCCTAATCCTGGACTGAGAAAAATGCTGAGCTGTTCCTCCCCGCTACATAGTTCTTGGCCTCCCCAGAGCCTTGTAAATTTTGGCTCAGAGGCCTCCCCATCCCTTGCCTTGTGGCTTACTTAGGCTGTTGGGTCTGTGTGCTTGCAGATGCGGTCTTCTCCCGTGTGGAAGAGGAGCATCTCTGGGAGTGCAAGCAGTTGGGTGTCTACTCCCCCTTCGTCCTCCTCAACACGCTCATGTTCTTCAACACCAAGTTCTTTGGGCTGCAGACAGCTGAGGAACACATGCAGCTCTCCTTCACCAACGTTGTGCGGCAGTCGCGCAAGTGCACCACGCCGCGGGGCACCACCAAGGTGGTGAGCATCCGCTACTATGCTCCCATGCGGCACCGGAAGGGGCGAGGTAGGGAACGCTCTCCCCACGCATGTGCTTCTCCCACCCACCCACCTGCCCACTTGCCCATGCTGGGGCTGATTCGGGCCTGAACTGACCACCTTTCTCCCACAGACGGCAGCCTTGGCAAGCGGAAACGGGAGGAGGACGCACCAGTCTTGGAGCAGCGAGAGAACCGCATGAACCCCCTGCGCTGCCCAGTCAAGTTCTACGAGTTCTATCTCTCTAAATGGTGAGAGTCGGGAGAGAGTGGCCAGCGCTGGCTGGTATCAGCGTTGCTGTCGCTACCTGTGATGGCAGAAACAAATATGAGCTTTAAAATGGTGGGAGGGAATCGTTTCTGTGTGTGACAAGGGCCCACATGGCAGTAGCTGCACACACATGGGGAACCTGCACAGCCTTCTTGAAAATGGAATGGGCAGTGTGTCCAAAAGAAGATTAACTATTTCCAACTCTCATATTCATACGTTACTTGCAGAATTCTGGTCAGTGAGCAGTGCAACAAGTTACCTTAAAAACCCAAAACCACAGTGATCAGTGGCATGCACACTACTTCTTAAACACTAACAGCCTGGAACAAGGGTCTTGGGCCCAACCTGACCTCCTATTCTCTTTCTGTCTGTCTGTCTGTCTGTCTGTAGTCCTGAGAGCCTTCGAAACCGCAACGACGTCTTCTACCTGCAGCCAGAGCGGTCGTGCATCGCGGAGTCACCACTCTGGTACTCAGTCATCCCCATGGACAAAAGCATGCTCGAGAGCATGCTGAACCGCATCCTGGCCGTGCGCGAGATTTACGAAGAGCACAGCCGCGGAGGAGGCGGCTTGGACGACGACATGGACTGAGGGGAGAGACTGTGGGGGCCCAGCACCACTCCGGCCGGCCATGGGGGGACCTTAGGGTGAGGCTAGCATGGCTCACTGAACCTTCCCTGTCTGGGTCAGGCAGGCATGTGGGAGTATTTCCACTCCATGCTAGTGAATGGTTCCCAACCCCCAGAGTGGAGCCATGCCATGCCATGGCCCCTTCTCTTCCTTCTTCTTCTCTGTTTCCCTCTCTGCTGCCTCGGAGTGCCTGCTTGCCCACCCCTCTGCCCTGGCCTGCCTGGCACCACACTGACGGTCAGGGCAGGTCAAGGCAAGGCAAGCCTGTCGCCAGCTGCTCTTCATCCGGGAGGGGAGGCGATGGCAGAGAAGTCCCCCTAGCAGACGCTGAACTGACACAGGAGCCCAGATTTGGGGGCACAACTACCCCCTTGGGTCTTGGCTCCTTGTGGGGCACTGCGTTCTCTCTGCGCGGGGGTCCAGCAGAGGAGCCCACCTTCTTGCCTAACGGTTTGCAATCCTTCCTCACTCACACCGACAGTTGAAGACTCTTCCTCTCTTTCTCTCTTCTGTGTTGGAGGAACAGAGCCTAAAACGACATCTAGAGCACCTCCTGCTTTGGGGGGGCTTTGTTTTGGTTTTTTGTTGGAAGCCTAGCTTGGCCGAACCTCCCTCCCCTTGCCAGCTGGTGGTCCCCACTCCTCCTGCTCCTCCTTTCCCCCTTTGTGTGTGTTGCGTTGAACTCTGAGCTATGGCCGGTGGTGGTGGTGGTGATGCCCGTCTGTTGAGCCTGTATATATTGTTCTGGCCCAGCCTCTGTTTGTGTCCTTGTTGCCAGTGAGCCAGTTGCGGGTCTCGTCGTCGTAGTGATAACCGGGGGGTTAGGACCCGCACTCCTGCGCCCCCCAACCCACGTCTCTCTGGAAACCATTCATTTCAAATAAAGGCACAAAACATGCCCCTCTGTCTCTGCCTCTCATTCGGCAGGAGAGAGCCTTGCCCCCAATCTCTCCATCTCTTTTTTATCCCAAAAGATGGTGTGTGAAACAGGAATCAACACATTGCAAAGTAGTGGCATTGCCCGTCTCCAGTGGCCAGTGTTAGATTTCAGAAGCGACAGAACGATGAGAGGACCAAACTAGCAAAATTACTGTAAGTGAAGAATGCAAAAGGATCTTGTAGCGCCTTTGAGACTTAACTGAAAGAAAGAAGTTGGTGGCATGATCTTTCGTAGGCTTATAAAGGGGAATGTTTTCCTGTTGTGTTTGAAAGTAATTTTGAGGGCATTTTTTAGAATTTCCAGAGGCATTTAGGGAGATGTTTTTAGGCTGTTCTTTTATCATTAAAACCCATTCCTCCAAAAAAGTAAAAAGTAATAAGCTGCACTGAATACTGTAATGTAATGAATTGTTTCCCATAGATCACAACAGCGATATACTTTCCAAAGTGATATGGATTGAAAAGAATGAAGTAGTTCTTTAAAAGTTTGTGTTGTAAGGGCTCAAAATCAGTCCGTATCACGGTAGGATAATTCCCTTTTTTCTTTTGTATGGCTGTATGCGCATGTGCGTATGCTGGGTTTCTAATGAATATGTAGGGGTGCATCTGTATGTGGAGAGGGATACAAAGTGAGGGCATTGCCTCTCAAAAATACAGTTCTGTCCTCCTTCACTTCTCCAAATTTTTAGCATTGCAGTAACTTAAAACTTCAGCTGAGCTTTTAGAAATACAGCCAAAGAAAAGGGCCAGACAAAGAGACCAGGGGAAGGCAGAGAAAGGAAACAGAAGAGTTCTAGGCGGGAACGATTTTCCATTTCTCATTCTACAATGCTAGACGTTTGAGAACTGAAGGAACAATTTACTAAGGGCAGAATTCTTATTTGGGGGAACAGTGCCCTCTTTATGCCCACCCCACTTTGCAGTCACAGCCCTGAAAATACCCTGCACTACAAGTAAAGGTGTCTCAAGATTTTTCACGTTTAAGAGATTCTTTGTGCCAAAAACATAGCGCAAGAAAACATTTTGGATGCAGAGAGCAGCATCTGTTGCACCAAAAACAACAACAACAACAACATTTGTTTTTCTCCAGAGATGGAGATCTTCACAACAAAGTCCAGGAATATGAAAAAACATTGACACCCCCCCCATACACACACACACACACACACACACAATCCTTGGTGATCTAATGCAGAAGCTGTCAAAAGTCGTTTTATGTACAATAACTTCTCCTCCACAGGGCAAGGGATCTACAGTAGTCCCTCCACATTCACTGGGGTTAGGGGCACAGGACCCAGTGCAACTCTGTGGTTAACATCCAGAGAAGGTGACCATAGAATTGCACTTGACGGCCTACAAATGCCAAGAGATGTGTATTTTCTAGGAATCTCTCAGTCCTCCAGCACAACTCTTTGTCAGCTTCCAGCAGAGTTGCACTGAAGGACTTAGAGATTCCTAGAAAGAACATGTCAATCAGATCCACAAATAAAACTGCAAAAGTCAAAGGTACAAATCTTGAGGGGCGTCTCTTTCCATATTGTCCTGGCAGAGGCCAGTCCCCTCCTTGGACCACTGTGGAGGCTTGACCATTGCCCTTTTCAGCCACCTGGGGGCAATCATGGCCACCATTGTCCAGCCGCAGCCTGGGCCTTTTGGTCACAGCATCCTGCTCCTCTGACAGCTTTGCTCCTCACGCCGTTACTCCTTGTTACAGAAAAAGGGGGTGCAAAGAAGCCTTTCAGGAAAATGAGAAAAGATTGAGGCCGCAGGCAAAAGGATCAGGTGTCCTGGTCATCGAATCACAGAATCTTAGAGTTGGATGGGGTCACAAGGGTCACCTAGTCCAACCTGCTCACCTGCCAAAATACAGCATTCCTGAAAAATGCCCATCCGACCTCTGTTTAAAGACCTCCGGAGATGGACTCTGAGGCAGCCTGTTCCACTGCTGAACAGCTCTTACCATCAAGAAGTTATTCCTAATGTTTAGGGAGTCAAAAGATGCCCCATGCCCAGAACACAGCAGCAACAATTTGGTTTTTTTGGAGGGATGGGAGCTACATTTCTCTAACTCCTACTGGGCATCTCAACTGGACCAAATGTTCTGAATCCAAAGGGTTTGCAAATTGTTGACTTACTTAACAAGGGATTCACTGGGTCTACTCTGGTTGGGATTATCACTAGGACTCAGGACTCAGGTCTTCCCCCTCCAAAAAATAACTTTTCCAAGCTTTACCTACACCAAGCTGTCCACTCTAATAGGGTTGTTTGCTGCTGAACCTTTCCTGCTGCTTCCAGTCATAGTAAATTTAGCATTTGGGTTCAGGGCTCTCAGCAGATGTGATCTTGCAGGCTGTCCAGGGGGAAAGAGAGGGTCCATTTTTGCACAAAGAGGGTCTAGCTTGCCCCTGCCCTAAATGGCCAAGTCGCTGGGCCTCCATTTAGTGCTAGATTTGCTGGACTTGCTGCCTCGCTTCTGGTTTCCTCCCCAACTGGGGCTTCTGTTCCCTGCCAGCCCTGTGCCAAGGGTGCCTGCTTTCTCGCTGTTGGGGTGGGCATTGCTGGGGCAGCGATGATGGGCAGGGGTCTCTACCTCAGACAGGACCTCTGAGCCCAGTTGGACTTCCTGGGTTCCCCGCCAGCATTTGGTGCGAGCCACGTGGCAGACCTCCACCATGTTGAGAAGGAGGGAGAGGCAGGCCACGGCCAGCATGAAGAGGATGAAGATGGTCTTCTCGGTGGGCCGCGAGATGTAGCAGTTGACAGTGTTGGGGCAGGGCCAGCGGCTGCAGGTGTAGAGGGGCTTCAGCTCAAAGCCGTAGAGGACATACTGGCCCAGGATGAAGCCCACCTCGAAGAGGGCCTTGAAGACGATGTTGCAGATGTAGGTCCGCAGGATGGCCCCTTGCAGCCGAATTCGGCCGCAGGCATCGCGCACGGAGACGGGACCATTGGTGGCTTGGGCTGCAGTGCTGCCGCTGCTGCTTCCCCCACCAGCCTCCACCTGATTCACGATGAGCCCTTGCTCCTTCTCCTCCCTGCGCACCAGGTGAAGGATGTGGCCCAGGTAGATGAGGCTGGGAGTGGAGACAAAGATGATCTGCAGCACCCAGAAACGGATGTGGGAGATGGGGAAGGTCTGGTCGTAGCAGACGCTCTGGCAGCCAGGCTGCTTGGTGTCGCAGGAGAAGTTGGACTGCTCGTCCCCCCAGACCTTCTCCGCAGCCGCCCCCAAGACCAGGATGCGGAAGATGAAGAGCACTGTCAGCCAGACCTTGCCCACCACCGTGGAGTGCTCCTGCGCGCTCTCCAGCAGCCGGCCCAGCAGGTGCCAGTCTCCCATGGGTGCCAGGTGGGCTCGCCCTGCCAGGAAGGGAAGGAGAACGGACACCCATCAAAGGTCCCCGCAGCTGGCATCACGCCACCCTGCCCTCTGCCAACCATGGGGAGCAAATGCTGATGGAAGGTCAGGCCTACCTGTGCCAAGCTGTATACCCTTTGATGTTCTGTATGGTGGCTCATTGTGCTTTTGTTCTTTGGCAGCACCCATTGTGTGTTTGCGTGCAAAACATTAAACCCAATGGGTCCCATTGTTGCCTTTGAGACGCTAGCATTTAAGTTGTGGAAATCTGCCAGTGACGGCAGACTCTTCTAAGCAATTAATGCCCAGGAGTGGATTTTCTGCCTCCGCTGCCACCCTGCATGCCCTTGCATTGACAATGCAGGGCTTCTCTTTGAATATGGCATGTTTCAAGGCTGGTTGAGCCCTTCTCTGTTTTTGCCCCATGGGCACAGCACCATGCAAAAATAAGTAAAGTAGAGGACACTAATGGTATCGCAAAGCAGAAGCCAACTTGGCAAATGATAGCTTTCTGGGTGATAGGAAAGGTGCCATAGAGAGTGGGGTACTCAACTCCCTACAACTGCCCTCCACCAAGCTGTGAGAAAACTCACCCCTTCCAAACTTGGAGGCTCCAGCGTTAAGCAGTGCCAATCCCGTCTCGCGTCGCCATTCCCAAGAAGGAGAGGTCCAGCTCCGTTGGGTGGCAGCTCCGCTAAGTGCCCATCAGCCGACGCTGACCAGTTGTTCCCTCCTGTTGGTGTCACCAATGGAGCAATGGACGCTGGTCTCATCCAAGAGCGGGGCTTTGTTGCCCTCAGAGCTTTGGTGCTCATTGGCCTTTCTCCATGACTGGCCTGTGTTCTATCCACTGAGCCTCTGTGTGTGCGAGTGACCCAAAGAGAGGTGGGGCCTAGGAGTTCCCCTGCCTTTTATTTTTGGACTGGGCACTCGGTTAATTATAGCCCCTCTGGCGGGCTGCGCATGGCGGGCAGGCGGGCAGGTTTATATTTAGGCAGGGAGGTTCTTCGGCGGAGGGGGACTTTGGGATGGCTTGCCTCTGGGAACCTGTGTGCTCTTGGAAGGTCCTTCATGCCTTTCCTCTAGCTGGACACGGTCATGAGAGCTGTGGAGAGCAAGCGCCCCTTGTGCACATGGCTCTTCCCTCTGCCTCCTAGCAAAGTCACATTGCGAGGGAGAACATGGTCTCTTTTGCAGCATCCTCTTCCCATAAGCCAGCCTTGTGTCCTACCCCAAATCCTGGCCTTTTAAATACAATTATTTGTCCCACTGGGAGTAAACCTGTGGAATCCGTTGCTGAAAAGCAAGGTGGCACTCTTCATAGGGTTACAGTTCCAAACTAAATATGACAATCCTCATTGTCATGATGGAGATGTGGTCAAGAACTCAGAAGACGACTAAGACTTGGAAGGGCAACTACCAAGGACCTAGGTAAGACCCCCAAGTGTAAAGATTTATAGTTGAATACCAAAGTCAGGGTCACCTGTGCCATCGTATTTCCTATTTCTACATATGGTTGTGAAAGCTGGACAGTGAAGAAAGTGGATAGAAAGAAAATCAACTCATTGGAATGTGGAGGAGCGTTCTGCCAAAAAGACAAATCGATGAGCCCTAAAACAGATCCAGCCAAGATGACTAAGCTGGGGCTGTTCTACTTTGGACATAACCGTTGGGACTACGTGACTTATTGGAAAAGACAACAGCGCTTTGTAAAGTAGCTTTTTCAACAGTACATTGGGAAGAGGTGGATTGATTTAATCCCAGAAGCCATGTCTGCTCTGAGTTTGCAAGATCTGCGCAGGACTGTTACAATCCCTTCATTCATAGGACCATCATGAGCCGAGTCAACTTGATGGCAACCAACAGCAACAGCACTTAATGGAAACCCACCGAGTCAATTAATCCACAGTATTTGGGGCCAGCAAGTGGGTATAGGCCTGTGTCTCCCTGACAGTGGATTACTCTTTGACTTTCCAAATGCAAGGCTAAATCCAGCTCTCCTGGGATGTCAGGCTGGCCCTCCAATCTTTCCCAAATGTCCGCATGACTTTTCCTGGGACAACATCTTTGGTGCACATCTTTCCAAAAAATCTGGACATTTACCTCTCCTAAGGCTTTCTTCCTGGCAGCGAGAGCGTAAAGCTAAAACAGGTTGATAGTTTGGGTCCGATTTTTGCTCCACCTACCATTAAAATGCAATTCACTGAAACTGAATTTGGCCCCACCCTGGCTGTGCGCAGAGCCCTAGAAGGAAAACAGAAGGCAAGAGACCATTTTAATATAATGTAAAACCCTTTTAATACTGTGACTGCTTTGGTATACAGTGTGATGCACAGCGGTTGGGAACAGCAGCCCAGCCACTCTCCTTGCACCAGGCCAATGGAGACCAGTGACCTGGCCCTGTTTCCGGTGGGAGACATCCCACTCCTTTAGCCATTTGCCCAGCGGCATCTTTTGAACCTCTCCTTATTGTCCCTGCCCAAGGCACAGGAATCCTGCTACCGATGCTTTTTCCAGAAAGTTACTCTTTTGCATTGACTAGTCTATAACTCAAACGTCCCCCCTCCCCAACTCAAGGTAGACCCAGGATAGAAAACTCAAGGAGCAAGAAACCAAGGGGTTTGGGCCAGTTTAAAAACACACTGATGGTCAGGTGTCCAGAGGAGTCCCTCTGGACCCCATGTCAACCCAAGAACAAACCCACAGAGACATGATTTCCTTTGACACTATATCATGAGCCCATGATGGACCTGACATTTGGGCCTGGTGCTGCATTTCCCCTATTGATTTTTGGTTGGGACTGTTAGGACAGCCGTGAGTGTGAGATATGGGGAAGGCGGAGGAAAAGGGATCTGGGCATGTGGAAATGAGCAGAAGGGACCCCTGGTTCTGCAGCTGTTTTGCCTTAACCCTGCAAGGACTGCTCTGCAGAACCACAGAATCGAGGCTGGAATGGGGTGGGGATTCCCATGCCTATCCTATCCTGACAAGCAGCCTTTGGCCAGGGGTCCCCTGATGAAGTGCAACCAGGGGTCCTTTGCTAGAAAGGTCCTGGCAACCGTAGCAATGGTCACCAAGTCCACAGAGACTTATGGCAGCCTGGAAGGTGACAGCAGGAAGGTGGCAGAAGAAGGGACTTTGGGGAGCTGGCAGAGACCAAGTGTGTGAGTGGGGTGCATCTCAGGAGGGCAGGCCCAGCCAGTTCGGGGGGCCACAGAAGTTCATGGAAGGGGTACCCGTTCTCCTATCGGGCGTGACACATTACAGCCAAAGCAACACCTCTTGTGTCCCAGGACTTCCTTAGCAGGCCGAGCAGCGGTCGCTCTTCTCCTGGAGCCCCGAGTTCCTCCGGAGAATGTCCTTGAGGGAGCCATCTTGCTCCGTCAGCAGCTGGTTGATTTCATTCTGCTTGTATTCGGAGGAGAGCTTGTGGCCCAGGAAGGAGCCCTTGCCTGAAGTGGGGTTGTGGGGCTTTTGTACACGCCGGGCACACGCCCGCACAAGAAGGAAGACCACTTCGGCCAGGTTGAGGATGATGCAGATGCCGGAGGTGGCCAGCATGAAGACGGTGAAGATGGTCTTTTCGGTGGGTCGAGAGATGAAGCAGTCGACAGTGTTGGGGCAAGGGTAGACGTCGCACTTGACCAGGCGGATCATCTGGTAGCCTGGGTAGATCATGTAGAAGATGTACATGAAGGTGGCTTCGAAGATGATGCGGAAGACCACGCTGCAGACGTAGGTCCACCACAGTGCCCCCGAGATCCGCATCTTGTGCTTCTTGACCTCCTCCAAGTGCTTGGCGTCCCCGTGGCCAGTCATGACCAAGAGCTTCTTCTCCTGGTGCTGCTGGTAGGCCACATGCATGGCCACCAGCAAGGCCGGCGTGGTCACCAGGATGAGCTGCAGGGCCCAGAGGCGGATGTGGGAGATGGGGAAGTAGTAGTCATAGCAGACGTTCTTGCAGCCGGGCTGCTGCGTGTTGCAGGTGAAGGAGGACTGCTCATCGCCCCAGACGCTCTCGGCGGCCACCACCAGCACCATGATGCGGAAGATGAACACCACCGAGAACCAGATGCGCCCAATGGCCGTGGAGTGTCGGTTCACCCCAATCACGATGGCATAGAAGCTCTCCCACTTCATTGTTCCTCACACCTGGAAGGCAAAGGAAGAGAATCCTGATCAGGGATCCAGTACAAGGCATCGCATGGCTCACTAGAAGAGGCAACAATACTTGGCAAAGTAAGAGGCAGCAGGAAAAGAGGTGGATGGGATCCATTAGGAAAGCCACAGCCCTGGGTCTGCAAGACTTGAGTAGGGCGCTTGAGAATAGAGGGACTTGGGCCGTGTCTATACTCTGGGAGCAGTCTGAACTCTTCTGGACCCAAAGCACTCCAGAGTAACACCAGTTGCCTGTTTACACATAGAATCAATGAGGTGGAAGAGACTACAAGGACCATGCTGCCATGCAGGAACTCACAATCAAAGCACCACTGACAGATGGCCATCCAGCCTCTGTTTAAAGACCTCCAAAGAGGTCTCCCATTGCTGCCAGTATGAGTTGCTCCTTCTACAGCTGAAAACCAGGTGCCCAGCATCTGACCACAGAGGGAGCAGCCCATACCATTAGGTGGTACAATGGCATGTATTATAAGCAGCTACCTGGTGTTGGTCCCTTTACGTTAAGGGTGGTATAAGGTGGATTTGGTGCTGAACTGGCCATATGTTGTGTGGTCAGTTTGCTCCAGATTTGGGATTGGACCCTGCATCGTTTGATCATCATGAGGATGTGGGGAGGACATGTTGCTTGGCCAAGAAGGACACAGCCTCCCATTCATAGGGTTGTTATAAGTCGGTATTGACTTTATGGCAGTTAATGCAGGTCAGACAGTGTGATCCCAACTCTACATCCAGCAATACTACATACACCACTTTTCCTCCGCTCTCCATAAGAACAGACAGAGGAATGGGTTTTCCTCTGTTGCTAATCTGCTTGCACCTTTCTCATAACTAAGGGGAGAGGGTCTGGGCTGTGCACTTTGCTTTTGTTTCTGCACTATGTAACCCTTTGGGGAGTCTGTCCATTGTCTCCTCCAACTCTGCTCCAGGGAATAGTAGTCTGAGCAGAATTACTTGTTCAGGGGTCCAGTTCTCCCCTTCGGCATAAGAGGATGCTGGGTCCCATCAGAGAAAGGACTTGGATGCTTCTCTGCCGTCGGCCACCTGCTGCATCATTTATCACCAACGCAGCTTATTTTATAGCATTAATGTATGTCAGTGTCCAGCTCCAAATGAGGTCTTTGGGAGTCCAGTTTTGGTCCTTAAAGCAGCTGCCTCTCTGGAGTGTCCTGTTCTTGAGAAGGACCGCTTAGGGACCTTTCTTCCTTTTATTCTTTCCCTCCCTCCCTCCCTCCTTTGCCGCCTTCTGCTGTTACTATGAGAGGTATGTGCCATGCAGAGGAACAGGACAGGAGGCCGGAGGGTGGGCTCCCTGCATTCCTCTGCAGAACTGGTTTCTGGATGACCAGAGATTGGGACCAAGCTTTTACAAAACTCTCTGTCCTGCCTTCCCCCATAAAAAACTAGGACTCATCCAATTACTAAATCAGAATTTTGTAGATTAGAGTCTGGTAATAGAGCAATCTCAATTCCAAAGAGCAATTTTAAAGCCAGACTTGAGAAACGTCAACTCTTTTTGGACTCCGACTCCCAGAATCCCCCAGCCAGCATGCAACTGAGTTGTGATCCAAAAAGGTAATCTTCCCAACCTTTGGAGGAGCCATTATTAGGTATCAAAGAGGAAGAGGACCAGGCTTCTTGTGAAATTCTGCGAGTCGTGGTCCAAAAAAGTAACCTTTCCAAGCCAGTGGTTTGTAGCTGTCTGGTTGGGGGATTCTGGGGATTGTTGTCCAAAATGATAACATTTCCCAGCTATAGTTTAAGGTACCCTCACTCTGTGTTAACACAAACAACCTCACCCCAGACCTCAAAGAGACATTCCCCCAAGGAATGCCAGCAGACAGACTGAGATGAGTGGATGCGCCTGCGAGATTATGGCAACCTTTTCCTGCCAAAAGGATGGTTTATGTTAAAGAGGAGCCACACTCCAGGTGCTATCCTTCCATGCCATTATTCCCAAAAACATGGAGTAGTGCTCCAGGAATGAAATCTCTGGTGGCCTTACACAAATCTCACATATTTTCCACTTCAGACCTTGTTTGCAATTTAGAGACAACCACACTGATCTTGTTTACAAAGTGAGTGTGAAAAAAACACATGCCAACAACAACAACAAAAGTGTAATTTTTCCATTCCTGGGCAATCACTTTCCCAGCCTCTGGTCATCCTCCATTCATACCCTCCAGCATTTAACAAATGAAAAGCAACGCTGTTGTGATCACGATGACAAAAGTGTTTAAAGAGGACGAACAAGCAAACTAGGAGAGGCTGCTGAAGTCTGCTTTTGCCTGAGCTTCTCCTTGCTGAGCGCAAGTAACTTCTGCACTTTGAACTCAGTTTTCAGCAACTGAATTGAGCTGAGGATGAAAGCGGGAGGTGGACAAAGAAACTGGGACATTTGAAAAGTAGTTGAAAAAAGTGGGGCGGCAAAGAATTAATCTGGATTGCCAAATCAGAACGGTTGGATAGTATGCGTCTCTGACCCGATAACCAGATCCCCCGCCCCACCAGTCCAAGGTAACTTGCCAGACTCCTATGGCACTAACCTGGGCCCAGGGAGGTCTACACACCAAGGAGGGTTTTACCTTGCAAAATAGGTCCTTCCTTCGCTGCCTTCTTCCCCGGAGCATCTGCCGGCTTCCTCTATGGGCTCATGCTGCTGCCTCACGGACCGCACCGAGCGCCTCGGGGAAGTCATATGCTGCTTTATAAGCTGTTTTGCATACAATGGGGCCTTTTGTCGGGCCCCAAACAACACACTTTAGAATTCAGACCGGCTGCCCGGACTTCCGCCCACCCTTGCCAAACAAAGTGTCTGTGTATGGCATTCCAGGCTGCCCTGTCCCCCACCGACACCTGGCCCCAGGCTCTGCCAGGAGCAAAGACCCTCCATGGGGCACTGCCCTCTGTCCCAATATGGGTCCCAGAAATCTGGAAGGTATGTGTTATGTAGGAGAAGAGCAGGGCAAAAGGGTGCATGGAGTTTGCACATCCTTGGCTGTCTGCCCATTTGGGAACATGGCAGTGCCCACGGGGGAGTCGATGCGGAGGGAAAGGAGGAAGAATTAAGGCCCTCAGGATCAGAGGTCAGGATGCGCCATGCGCAGCAACTGCCTTGGCTGTGACGCCACTTGGCGTCAGCTGTACCATGTCCCACGAGAAAGGTTGGCAATTTGCGTCTCCTTCCGGGGTGCAGGGCCCAACGCCAAGCCAAGGAGGCACACAATGGTTCACTCAGTTCTTGGAATATGGAAAGCTGACCCTGTTCCAGGGCATCCTTGTCTTGCCTTCCTCCTCCAACACACATAAACACAAGCACACACAGCACCCTTCCTGTCTGTGGGTACAGAGCCTCTTGCCCATTTGCATGTGGCAAACAGAAGCCAGCAAGCAAAACGGTTTTGTTCGAGAAACGTAAACTCATTGTAGGTGACCATTCAACTGGATGGACTCAGTGAGGTCCAGAAAAGAAACACAGGGACACGAAACTGGGCAGCCACTGGCAAAATGGGGTTTGTGTGTGTAGGGCAGAGACTCCCGCAATCACTGCAGGTATCTTCTTGGATACATCCATGAAAGATGTGGACAGTCGAGAGCAGCGCTTCCCAAACTTTGGTCCTCCAGATGTTTTGGACTTCATCTCCAAGAATTGCTGACTGTTGGCCAAGTTGGCCAGGGATTCTGAGAGTTGAAGTCCAGAACACCTGGAGACCAAGGTGACCAAAATGGAGTGAAAGGTCTGGAAACCATAAAGCTCTCTGAGGAGACACTTAAGGATGTTTAGCCTGGAGAGGAAAAGGTTAAGGGGTAGCATGATAGTCATGCTTACATATTGGAAGGGATATCATATTGATGATAGAGTAAGCTTATTTTCTGCTGCTCCAGAGAATAGGACCTGGAGCTGCAGGAAAGGGGATCCACCTAAACATTTGGAAAAACTTCTTAAAGGTAAAAGCCATTCGACATTGGAAGATGCCACCGCCTCGGAGTCTTCTTTGGAGGTCTTGAAACAGACTGGATGGCTGTCTTTTGGGGGATGCGTTGATTGTGAGTTCCTACATGGCAGAATGAGGTTAGACTGGATGGCCCTTGGGGTCTCTTCCAACTCTATGAATTCATACTTGGCAGGGGAAATGCTCCCCATTTGTGCACAGGGAGAGTGCTAGTGGCCAAGAATGGCTCCCACAGCCAACATAAGGCTAACAGGAGCCCAGAGAGCAGAGGCCTTTGGTCAGCTCCCAATCCGGCCCTTGGAGTGAGGAGGCAGCTGGGGGTGGGTTAACCTCCACCAGAACAGGACATCTCCTCTGGATGGAGGGAAGGTAACCATTAAACCAGTTCAAACACAAGGCCAGAACAGGGGTCAGATGTCTCCTCTCCAAGGGCCAAAGATCCCTCTGTCTTGGCTGTCTGTTCATCCTGGGAAGGCGACAGCTCCTGGTTTGTCTGTAGAGCAAGGAAGGGGTGCCGAAAAGCCACAACACAACACCAAACAGCAAAGAAAAGGGAGCTCTTAATGAGGATGAGGATGATTAGGAAACAGGAAAAGAAAAGTCTGCAATGAACCAACAAACATATTTGTGCATGTATAGAATTATAACTGGGCAGCAACAGGGTTCGATTGCCTGCTCGGCCATGAAACCCACTGGGTTTCTTTGGGCAAGTCACACTCTCTCATCCTCAGAGGATAACCGTGGCAAACGCCCTCTGAAGAAAGGTGCCAAGAAACTTGCACAAATAGGGTTGCCTTAGGGTCACCATAGGCCAGAAATGACTTGAAGGTGCAACAGCAGAGAGCCAGCATGTTTAATGGACTGAGCATTGGGCTATGACTTTGGACATCGGGGTCCAGTTCCCCTCTAGGCCATGGACACTCCTTGGGTGGGTCACACACTCTCAACCCCCCCAAATCCTCATGTTAGGGCCACTGTAAATGGGGAAAGACTTGAAGACGCACAGGTAGAATGAGCCAGCAGCCTCTTATCCTGCTTGTTGTCTCAATTGGATTTCTATGGCCAATTTAATATTCCTGCAATCTCGTGGCTGCTTTTAGCTATGGCATTTCATTTCCGTGTCTTATTGATTCCACTTTGATTGGAGAGTGAATTTCCAATCTGTCTTACTATAGAGCAACTGATAACAAATTCATTGCAGACATATGCGGGTGCGGTGCGTGAAAGTTGAGATAGCGCACGGCGCAACCCAGGAGTCAGCCAAACAATGGCCATGTGCCACTCCACACCCCTCTGTGGCTGTTTGCCACCATTTACTTACTGGGAGAGGACCAGGGTGGGCTGGGGCCAGTTCGCCCTTAATCGGTGTTGACGCACTGCCAGCTAAAGGTGATGACGGCAGTGAGAGTTGGCAGGGATCAGGTTGGTTTGGGCGGTGGCAGCGAAATAATGCCACCCCAAAAGGAGGTTGTAGGGTTTTGCAAGGAAGAAGGAGCACCAGGAATGACCCAGAAGGCCAGCCAAGAAGGTGAGGGGTCCCTCAACCCTGAGCACAGCATCACATCTGCAAGGCAAGGATTATGCTTCCGTTGCATGCTTTCAAGTCCTTTTCAACTTATGGCAACCCAAAACTGGTTGAGGCCCAATATGATCGGAAAGTGTTTGCCATCATGGTCTTCCTCTGAGGCTGAGAGAGTGGGACTTGCTCAAAGACAACCAATGGGTTTTTCCAGGGTCTTCCAGGGTCCTGGCCCAACGTTCAAACCTCTCAAAATAAAATATTTTTTTGGGTTTAATTTTTTTTGTATTTTAATAATTGTTTTAATAATTGTTCGATAGTTTAATTGCATTTTATTGAGGATGGGAGGGTTAGGGAGGGTTTGGGATACAATGGTAACAAGTGATTATTTTTGTGTTAGCCACTTCCCGTGTTAGCGGGATATAAATAATAATAATAATAATTTATTTATTTATCCATCCATCCATCCATCCGTCCGTCCATCCACCCTGTTTCCAATATGGCAACCCTGTCCTGGGGTTTGGGGTGGATTTATTCAGAGGAGGTTTGCTATGCCTTCCTCCAAATATGATGATGATGAGTAATAGTAGTAGTAGTAATAGTAGCAGTAGTAATAGTATTTCTTACCCACCTCTCTCCATGGATTGAGGCAGGGCACAACAACAATTGACAAACAAACAACATCAGTTAAAACACACACCAGTTTAAACAGTGGTCCTCAACCTCTCTAATGCCATGACCTTTTAATATAGTTCCTCATGTTGTGGTGGCCCCCAACCATAAAACTGTTCCTAAAACCATCAGAAATATATGTGCCTTCCAGATGCAAAGGGCTCTCATTGTGCATTTCAAGTCCTCTTGGGTTTGAATTGTTCAAGTTTAGGACTTCATTGCAAAGTCTTGAGTTTGGATTGTGAAGTTTGCATACTATCCAACTTTCCCAGTCCATGATTCCAGAGAGAATTCAACAAGAGCAACAACCTTTGCATGTAGACCCGATCTCACCAAGACATCCCTACCTGTGCTCACCTTCCCTTCCAGACTCACCTGTAGCAGAAACAGCCAGGTACTACGGAGACGGAGAGACGCGTCCAGGTGGCCTTTCTTTCTCCAAGTGATTTGGGCAGCCTAGCGGAGCCTTAAATACTTTGGGCCAATCCCTCCTCCTTTTCTCTTGGGAGGAAACTTGCCCAACCCTGACCTCAGCTCCTCCAGCCCCAAGGCTGCACAATGTGGGTTTGACCCACGGCTGCTAAACACAACTGCAAGATCTCCATAGAAAAACAACTCTCCCGGGTGACTGATCGAGTGCAAAGAGTCCCGTGATTTCTCATTAAGGGAGTTTATCACATTTTGGCGTTAAGGAGAGATTAAAGCGCATTTAAAGCATCCCGCAAATAAAGCGGAAATGGCGAGTAATTGCGCGAATGGTGATCATGCACAAATAAAGTGATATGGGAAATGCACTTTCCTGAAAGTGAAAAGATGCATGTTCATGCTTCTTTGTGACCACTTTAATGGCGATGTTGTGTGAAATCGTTTTGCGTAATATCCCTGGATATTCACGGGATAAACCCCCAATCTCCTTCATGTGATAAGCTCTAAGAATACAACCTTGAAAATTTCTTCCCCCAACCAACAAATTCTTGGACTTGCCCCAAACCCTAACTTGTCCAAGCTCTGTTTCTATAACAAATTAACTCGTCCAAGCTCTGCTTTTAAGCCCATAACAAATTAACTTGCCCAAGCTTTGCTTTTTACTGCTACAGAAAACAGACATTGAGCCACCCACTAGGCAAGACTTTTCCAAGCCACTGGTCAATCTCTGGGGCACACATCTCCACACGGACTTTCCAACCAAGTCCCAAACTGACATTTCTCAGCACCTGTTGACCCACCTGAGCACACCTTCAGCGTAATCCACTGCGAACCTCACACGCTGTACCGCCAGAGCTGCTGCCAAAGCCCTTTCAGAGCCTCTGGCCCAAGCTGACATCCGCGCATGTAAACATTAACTCTTGTACTTGGACGCTCCATTCCAAGGTCCTCTGTCTGCGCAGATGTGGCACAAACAGCTGGTGAGGCAACACAAAGATCACACAAGAACCACGAGGAAAGTGGGGAAGGAGAAGAATTGGCTGGACACTGCTCCACCCACTAGGCCTTTAAATACAATGGGGTGTTGTTGTTATTATTATTATTATTATTGGGATCTGCTGGGGTTTGGTTCCAGGGCCCCCCATGGATCCCAAAATCTGTGGATACTCCAGTCCCATTAAATACAATGGGATATTATTATTATTATTATTATTATTATTATTATTATTAGCAGCCCTTGGTATCTGCTGGGGTTTGGTTCTAGGTTCCCTTGTGGATCCCAAAATCTGTGAATGCTCAAATCTCATTAAATACAATGAGACATTATTGTTGTTGTTGTTGTTGTTGTTGTGGGCCCTTAGTATTCACTGGGGTTTGGTTCCAGCCCCCCCCCCCCCCCCGTGGATCCCAAAATCTGCAACTGGCATAGAAAAATGGTGCCCCTTATATAAAGTAGAAAATCAAGATTTGATCTATATAGGAGATTTTGAATCTGTGGATAGAGAACTTGTGGTTATGGAGGGCTGACTGAACACAACAAAATGCAGGCATTTTACTAACATCTCCAATATTTTCCTCTTGTTTGGGTTATAACACCCAAGAAGAAGCCAGTGGAGCTTTGAAAGCTTGCAACAAGTATATTGTGCATTTCACTTGGCCGATGAAGGTATCACTGTTTGGTGGATTTTCCTACACCAATTAAAAAGCCATGATTTAAGATGGACTGGGTGGGCCTGCAGGAAGAGATATGCAATACAGTTCAGTGTGCACTTTATCACACAAAGGAGATCGGGAGTTTATCCCACGAATATCTTCCCCAAACCCGCGTAATTACACTAAACGATTTCACACGCCGTCGCACAAAACCCGCCATTAAAGTAGTCACAAAGAAGCATTAACGTGCACCTTTTTACTTTTGGCATTTCAGCAACAATGCATTTGCTGATATCGCTTTTTTTGTACATTTGCGTGTGATCACTGTTTGCCCGATGGCTTGCCATTTCCTGCTTCATTTGTGCGATGCTTAAAATGTGCTTTAATCTCTCTTTGATGCCGAAATCAGCTCCAGTGTGATAAACTATCTTCAGTATCAGACATTTCTCCCTATCCCTCTGATAGGCAAGAAGGGTCCTATTTCTGGGGACCCTTGATGGTGAAATGGGTCTATGCACGCATGCGCACCTGTCCTGTCTCTCCATCACGAGGAACACCTGTCCCATCTCTGTGCGCATGTGCACACCTGTCCCATCTCTCCCTCCTGGGGAAGCCCCTGGTCTTCTGTTTCGGTCCAGAGGAAAAGACCAAGATTCTTCCGGCCGGTGCCTCTGTTTTGCCCAGGAAGGGTTGGGCAGGTGGGGCGGATGCCAGGAAACTTATCGCCTTGGGCACAGGCACAGCTCACCCTTTACTCACATAGAGCAACTGGGAGAAAGTTGACAGCCACCCAAACCCAGCAAGGCCTCCCTGCCGGATGGGACTTGCAGTGGGCAACCCAAGCAGGGACGCAAATCCCCAGCTAGGGTCCAACTGCCTTGGTTGGCAACAACCCTTCCAATTCCACCTCCTAGTTTCCCTGACAGATGCATTAAATCATAAGTCCATCAACATTTGGGAATCGGAACGGAAACCGTGGGCGGTATTATGGGAAGATATTAACCATAATTCAAATTGGTGAAATAGGAATAGACATAGGAAAGATTGAAGGAAGGATAATGGAAGAAAGGAAGTAGGAGGTAAAGAGGGATAAGTAAAGGAAGGTTGGGATAGAGGAAAGGGCAAGGGGACCAGAAATCGGATAAGATGATAGATTCAACAGTGGTATAGTCAGATTCAAAGATGGTTGCTATGTAAAGGTAATGGTTGCCAATGATTGTATGAATGAAGAATTGTAGGCTAGCAACAACTACGTATGTTAGATAATCAAAGACGTTGTATGTATAAATGTACCCATGGGTTCATATTTTTAAGTGTGTTGGTTTTTAAAATTCAATATAACTTCTGCCTCGGGTGTTGCCTGTGCCCCAGTTTCCATCTGCTCAATGTTGGAAGTCCATCTTGACAGTGCAAACATCTGCGGAAACGTGGATCCATTAACGGCTCAACCCTGAAATTGAAAGGAAGTCTCCAAGGGACTGCTGCCTACCATTCTGTGAGTCCAACAACTTGGATACCTCCCTTAAAATCCGGCCTAAAACTCAGAGCAGAAGCCGCCCGCGTTAATAAGTCCAGCTTTAATCTTGCATTTTCCGCCGGTTAACCAGGAACTTGATATTAAACAATCTCTTTTTGCAGATCTCCTCCTTCCGTCAAAAAACACACCGGAGTCACTGGCTGCGCTTCAGCCTCAGAGTGAAGTTTTCGGGGCGCGTTACACACTTTTCTTAGAAGATCAACCATTTTACGTTTCAGTTCAGTCTTTCTGGGCAAAAAGTGTCTTGTGAATTTTTAATGCCTCCATTTGGCCTGGAAGCCTGTCTCTCCGGATCTATATATTAATTCTCCTGGAAAAAGTGGTTCAGAGCCCCTTTCGCTGTCCTACATTTTGGGGAGCGAAGGAGGCCGATACGGAGAAACGGTTGGGCTTTTCCTGCCATTTTTGCGCAGCCCTTATCCTGGATGAATAATCTTTTCACACCTTTGTTGTCTCTGGACGCCTCCCTGGATGGTTTCATGCCTCCTACATATTTCAAGGCTCTTTCATTGTTGATTTTACACATATAGTTTTAAACAACCTGCTCCCCACGTTTTTAGCTTCCTTTCCATTTTCTTGTCTTCCGTCAGAATCTCTGATCCATTTACATTTGTGCAAAACCCTCAACTTTAAAAGGGAAAAACCTCTGGTTTCTTATACTTTCCTCAACTCCATCATTTAAAGAGGTTGCCATCTTCTTTCCTCGCTTGTGCAATTCCTTCTACCTGGATTTTTAAACCATCCATTGCTTTCAGTGGCCTTCGGTGCGCTCTGCACTTTGGGGTTCACCTGGTTGTTAACATTTTTTAACGTTTTAACATTTTAACGTTGTTATTATGGTTAGTTGTGTAATGTGTAAGTTTATGGCTTGGGTTGGATAAGGGGATGGAGGGGTTAAATTTCTATGTGACTGGTTATTTTATGAGTATTGCGTTATATGCTTTATGAACACAAGCCGCTTCGATCCATTGGGAGAAGGGGCTATCAATAAGTTATTAATACATTTAGCATATATGAAATAGGCGTGTTACAGACTGCCAAAATAAAGCTGCTTCGGGTCTCTTTGGAGGTATGCTATTTAAATGATGCATGGGTCCTAAGAGTCCGGAGATTGCGCCAAAGCCACACTCCATTCCTAAGCACTGGAGTGCAGCTTTGGTCCAGCTTCCGGATTCTTAGGATGCATGCATCATTTAAACAGCATAACTCCAAAGAGATCTGAAGCAGCTTTATTTTGGCAGTCTGTAACAGGCCTAATACTTTATTTTGTATTAAGATATATGGGAGGGGGAATGATCGATAAGAGGCAGGTAAATATGGAAGTCAAGGAGGTTTATGTACAGATGGAATAATATTGAGATGCTAATTTGGTGTATTTTGTACATGATGAAAAAAATCAATAAAAAGAGGGAGGGAAATAAATAAGTTATTAATAATAATGATAACTTATTTATACTCTGCCTCTCCCAATGGATTGAGGCAGCTTACATATTATTATTATTATTATTATTATTATTATTATTATTATTATTATTATTATTATTATTATACATAGGTTTCTGTGGGTGTTTTCAGGCCATTTATTTCAGAGTTTATTTTGGATACCTGTGACTAGCATCTTCAGAGAATGCTGGCATGGAAGAGAGTGGAATATACATATATACATACACACACACACCATATACAGTATATATATACTGTGTGACCCTGGATTTGGAGGAGTGCTTTGCATGTTAATCTGTGTATTGTTCTGTTGCTGAATGGCAGGGCCTCAGGATCTGCAAAGAGGATTGGCCTTTAGAGACCCATTGTCTGTTGGTTAAACCCAAGACCCTTTCTATTTGCATTTGAAAACACTGAAATCATGCACTGTGCCAATAACTATCAGGTCAGGATGCATAGATAGGGAAGCCATGGAAGCCCATAAATACCCGGACAACGTCAACAGGAAAGAAGAAAAGTTTGTAAAGTTTGGCACCAGTCCTGAAAAACACTAAAATCAAGACCCAGCAAAATGCAAATGAAAACCAGCCAGGATCAAGGTTTTTCCCAGCAGACAATGGGTCTCTAATTAAACAGATACTGGGTTTTGTGGGGTTTTAAGGCTATATGGCCATGTTCTGCAACTCTTATGATTTTATGATTCTATCAAAGTTAAAATTATACCTCCAAATTACAGTATCACCTGCACAGCATAAACATATTTGTGTGTGTGTGTGTGTGTGTGTGTGTGTGTGTGTGTGTGTATAGTTTTATGTGTTTCAAGTGAAAATTTGGCAAAATGAGATGCTTGTAAAGAAAATTCCCCTGGCGGCTGGCAATTCTCTAGCTAAGAATCCTCTCAGCAAACTACAAATCCCAGGATGCCTTAGGGCTGGGCCAGGACAGTTAAACTGGTATCGAAGTGCTCTACTTGCGGAGTGCGCAGTGCCACCCGATTTGCGCAGCCAAGAGTCCACCATCAGGGGGCGCCTTTGCTCCTCCGATGCCCTTAATTCCAACGCAATGAGAACGAACCTCCATTTGCCAAAAATTCACCAACTTTGTCTTCCTATTTTGGATGGAAAGAACCTGCAGCGCTTTAACAAACTCAACTATTGGAGAGATAAGACGTAGTGATAGTTTCGGTATAAAAAGGAAAGGAGGGAAGAATTGAATGATGTCTTCAAGGTGCATTGAATGTTATCCAAAGAAGTTGATTGAAATCTAGGAACGCTGATAATAAAATAATGTAAACTGGCCTTAAAGGCGTTGCCAAAGTCTTCCTCCAGCGTCCTTTTCAGATGGGAGACATTTAACCCAAGTGCTTTACATCTTCAACGTCTGCTCTTGAATCCTGAATGGTTTTCCCTGCCGAGTGCATAGTCAGACTTGTTTTCCATTCATCCATGGAAGGGATTTCCCTGGATCTCCAACATTTAGCTAGCGCCAGACGCGTGGCTGATATCACATATAGATTTACACTAATCGCATCTGAAGTAATTTTCACTTGAATCGGGTCCACTATATTTAGTAAGAATAATTCAGTAAGGAGAGGAATGTTTATTTTTGAACCATCTTGCATCTCCTTGTGTATCTTCAATATTTCTTCCCACTATCCTTGCCTATTTTGCAGCGTCTCTAGTCAGCTGGGCCTGTGCCATCAGGAGGATGGGTCTTAGAGTCGATGTCGAAGGCTTTCATGGCTGGCATCCATAGTTTTTTGCGGGTTTTTCGGCTTATGTGACCATGTTCTAGAAGAGTTTCTTCCTGACGTTTCGCCAGCATCTGTGGCTGGCATCTGAAGACTACCACATGCAGTTTCGGGCAATGGCATGCCATTTTCGGGCAATGGGAAGCCAGTTCGAATGCAATGCGCATTCACGTAATTGCACGAAACTAGCGACTTTAAGTGAATGCGCTCTGGCCCCATTTTCTTTTCATTCGAAATTAAGAGAAATTCCTCCTGTGTGATAAACTCCAAAGTCAAGGAAATGCCATGTCCATTTGCAACTCAAAGAAGAGGCTTCCTTTGGAATCCATGTCTCCTGACTTTGCTGCAGGCACCTTTGTAGGCAGAGAATACTGCACTTTTCAAGAAGCCTTCATGTTTTGCATCATGGTGTTGAGATCAAGCAACGACAGTCCAGTCCCAATATCGAGACAAACTGCTTTACCTTTGTTGGAGTAAATAAACAAATAAATAAGAATGGACCGTGCCTTGCCTTGATCTACATTTTTAAACCCCAAACTTCTTGGGCGCCAGAAGAGCCAATGTGGTTGTGGATGGTGCCCATGGTGCACGATGCATGCTTGCATGCCTGAAACGTGGCTCACCTGCCCAAAGCATCTTGGAAAAGAGCCCTGGGCTTCCCAGGACGACCAAGGCGAGGGGGACAAAGGTAGAAGCGCGCCACGCAACGTCCAGGACCTCTGCCAATGCCTGGCGGGGGAGAGATGCGGGGTGGCTCATTAAAAGGCAAACATGCTGAGTTTTCCATTTGCCGGCTGCACATGGTTCCTGCATAACCAGCGTTGTGTTTTTCCATGCCAGCGGGAGATTTGGGCGCAACAGGGCTCCTTGGCCATCTGGGTTTCGGTGATCCTGCCCTTGCGCAGCGCTGACAGTTTGGGTTGTTTTCTTTCCAAACGCAGAGGAAGAGGCCTGCAGCTTCCTCTCGGGGTTGATGGGAAACATATAATCTTGGCCATATAATCATCATCATCATAATACTATAATATCTTTTTATTTATATGCCGCCTCTCCACCGGGATCGAGGCGGCTTACAAAGCAAAAATTAAAAATACGTATAATACAAAATAATCCCCCCAAAATGATTCCATCCCTCCCTTAAACATATAAAATCCCCACATAATAATAATAATAAATAAATAACAATTAAAACATTCCAGTAATCATTAAAATAATGTTCATTAAAATAATGTAACAAAGTATAATATTATCCCAAATCCACAAAACACCAATGCCATTATTGGACCATCCGAAATGCATGTTATACATCTTGCAAGCTTTCAGAGCTCCATTGGCTTCTTCATCAGGGAAAGGTGCTTAAAATGATGCAGGAGAAGAAAGATAGAGAAAGAAAGAAAGAAAGAAAGAAAGAAAGATAATGTTAATCCTAGCCCTGCATTTGGTCCAGATGTAGTGGTCATGGCCTCAGTTCAGATGGCATGGAAGGGTCTTCATGCAGGCAGGCCCCTTTCCTCCTTCTGCAGATGTGGATACTGGGAGATTCAGTCCAGGAAATAAGCTTTAAATTTCATTAGCAATTCAAAAAAGCTACTTCCTTTGAGATCCAGTTTAGTCTCAAGATCCTTCCTGAGGCCGCAAACCCCTTTGTTAGGAAGAGAATGCTGCATTTCACTGAATCTTTCTTGCTCCTGCGTCATTTTAAACACCTTTCCCTGATGAAGAAGCCAGTGGAGCTTCGAAAGCTTGCAAGCTGTAAATGGTGCGTTTTGGTTGGCCCCATAAAGTTATCACTGTTTTGTGGATTTTGGATGACACTGTACTTTGGGATCAGAAAATAATGAGCCATTTGAAATCTGTTGCCTCACTTGGTCACCTGGGTGAAAGGATGAGAGCCAGCATGGTCCAGAGGTTGCAGTGCTGGCCTGGGTTCAAATCCCTGCTCAGCCCTAGAAACCTATTGTGTTCCTGCAGTGCAGGCACAGCTTCGATCCTGCCTCCTAATGGTCTCTCATCCAAGGCCCAACCCTACTGAGCTTCCAAATCGGATGAGATTGGGGTCTGTTCAGGGTGGTATGGGAAGGCAACTCAGGGGCTGAGTGGGCGGCACTTTGTACTTGCTCAGACAATCTCTTTGGGGGGGAATATATCAATGTATTCGAGGATGGAAAAGCTGGACGTTGCAAATGTGTTTTGGGGTGTGGGTGGGTGGCAGGGAGAGAGTGGGGTGTCCCCATAGGGCCGAGCCTCACCCCAGATCATCTCGCTCATTCGAGGCAGCCTCTCTGCTCTGAACTCGGCATGCCCTCCGCGTTGCCAATTACCGCTGGGCTAATTAAATTAGTGCAGCAATTTGTTATCTAAATGTCTCTAATTGCATGGGGAGAGATGGGTTCTGGTGCAGGAGAAGACGGCGATGAGGATGAGGAGGATGCCTTGGGAAAGAGGGACCCCAGACCCCGCACTCGCTGCTCCTTCTGGGGACAGCTAGGAGACCCACTGACCTGCCCTACTGGGCCTCAGTCTTAAAGCAGAAGTTGCGCCCATAGCATCCCAGGCTGGCACTTAAAGCGGGGAGGGTGAACTAGACCACCACCATGCGCCATCACCAGCCGGGTGCAGATGATTCATCCTGGCATCTTGAGGTGGCAGAGCTTGGGAAACTTCATCTCTGGATGACAACGGCCAAAATGCCACAGCCATATTTCTGTTTTTCCCTCTATTGTGCAAACTTTCCTATTGCACCGTAATGAAAGGGGTCAGCAGTGCCATGCCACTGTGTTATGGTGGGCTTAGTGCAGCTCCACCGCGTTCTGGGGTCCACAGTGTACTGCTAGTGTGCTGTGCTGTGCTGTCTTTAATGCATTGCCATTGCATTGTGGTGCCCTTAGTGCACTGCTTCTGCATTGTGTTACCCATCTTGTGTTATGTCCAAAGTGCAACGCCACTGCATTGTGGTGTCCGTGGCACAGTGCCACAGTGTTGTGCTGTCCATAGTGCAATTCCACTGCATTTTACAGTCTGCAGTGCTGTGCCACTGCGTTGGGGTATCCGTAGTGCAGTGCAGCCTCATTGTGGGGTCCACATTGCAGTGCTACGGCATCATGTTGTCTTTAGTACAGTGCCACCGTATTGTGGAGTCCCTTGTACACTGCCATTGTGTTGAAGTGTCCACAGTGCAGTGCCACTATGTTGTGGTGTCAGTGCAGCGCCACTGTATTTTGTGGCCTGCAGTACTGTGGCACTGTGCTGGCATGTAAGGGCAGTGCCAATGGTTTCTGGCGTCCACAGTGCAGCGCCGCAGCATTGTGGTGTAATTGCAATGCAATTGCATTTTTGTATTCGTAGTGCAGTGCAGCTGCATTATTATTATTATTATTATTATTAGGACATTGAGGTGTCTGTCCATAATGCAGAAGCACTGGTCTCCTGGAGTCCTGGTCCACTGCCCCACACTGGCTCAGTCCTTTGCCTAGAAAAATAAAGAGGTTGGAATAGCCACTTTGGTTAAGCACCTGATCCGGATTGCTCCTGCCTTGGCAGTCAGACAAAACTGGCTGGGAAACTTTGGAAACATCCTTCGGGGACAGGACCCTGCAGCAGCCCCAAGGAAGCGGACGCTATGCTTGGTCTCCAGTCCCGCAATCCTTCCAGAAAGAAGGCAGCCATTCTCTTGGTCTTTGCAACCTTGAGATTCTGCAGGACCCAAATAGGTTTATTGGGCTTGTAGGATGGAGACCCACAACAACAGCCACACAAGGCTTTTAAGACTGGTGTTCCTGGATATGGGATCGCAGTCTCCATTGCAGCACTGTTTCTATGCTTTGGCTGCTCTCTTTTCCCTGGGACTCAATGAAAGATATAAATGATCTAAGAAAAGTGATGATACCTATGGAAACAGCCCCCCCCCCATCCTTCCCTGTAGTAAAAAGCACTCCCTTCCTCTGAGTCCCTGCAGGAAAAGGTTGGCTGGACCAGGCCTTTCCGAGCATTGCCGTTGGTATGGCAACCGGGATCCGAAATAGCCTGCCAATCTCCATCCAAGGATGCCTTTGGGCCACATTTATCCACGGAGGAAGCATCCTGATCCATGTCTAGCCAGGCACAGCCTCTTTTTTTGGGGGGGGGGGGTCTGAGCACAAGGTGCGGAGATGCCCATGGGAACTGTGGCTGGTAGCATCATCGCTCCAGGTGCGGAAACCCTAAGGAGGGCCCTGGACGCCTATATTATTCATTCAGAGAGAGGTGGAGAGGAAAGGGGTCACACTTGCATGAAAGAAGTAGGCCCTTGTCAGCGGGAATTAGGTAATAGGATTCTAATATATGGGTCTAGGCAGGAATGGAAGGAGATATTCCACGCAGCAGCCTTGCATATTCACATCCATTTTGTCTTTCTCATAGGAGCATGAAGGGTTTGCTGAAGGGCTTCCTTCTTTATTTTAACCTTGATCTTCACAGCTTGGAAAATTCTGCAAAGTCCTCTCCTGGTGCTTTGCTGGATACATGGATCCAGTTGAGCTGACTTAGGACAATCCTATCCTAGAGTTTTCTTGGCAAGCTTGGAGCCTTGCCACCATTTACCTTCCTCTGAGGCTGAGATAGTATGACTTGCCCAGTGCCACCCAGTGGGTTTCCAGGATTCGAATCCTGGTCTCCTTGAGTCCTAGGCCTCATTCCCACTTACAAATAAATCGCTTTGTGATCCGAATCGATGGATCGATTCGATATCGGAGTGCGGTCCACACTACGTTTGCCCCAATTGCATTTTCTTGCTGCAAAATAAAATAAAACAACCCACTTGTGGTTCACATTGATGAATGAATCACTTCAAAATGGACCCGCTCCAGCCGGCTGAAGGGCAAATTTAAATCAATTCCAACCCGCATCTGGTTCACACTTGCGTGGAATCGATTTACCCAAAAAGACACAGAAAAAAGTCAGTGTCAGAAATACACAATTTAAATGGGTCTAGCACATGCCCCCCCCCTCTGAATCAATTCAGTGAATTGATTCAAGTGGGAACCAGGATCATTTGAACCAGTTCAAACCGATTTGTGATCTGGTTTAAAAGATAGTGAGAATCAGGCCCTGGTCCAACTCTCAGAGCACTCCAATGTCTCCATGTTATCCAAGGAGCTGAACGCTGTCCATTAAAATACATTCAGCATCTTGAATAGGACCTTTGGAAATCCAGGCTGAGACCCAGAATGGATCCACTGAGATGGAATGGACCAACTTGCTCTGCCTGGTTCTCCACTTTTCCTCCATCCCCAAGTTATGCCCTGAATGAGATGCTCCTTCTGCTCCACAGAAAAGCAAAATGAACCTCAGAGGCAAAGGTGGCTAAAAAGAGGAGGAAATGTTGCTAAGGGTCGGCTGGGGAGAAGATCAGGAAAAGCCCTGAAAGTGGATCAGAGCACCTCACCGCCAGCCTTGTCCCCTCAGTGGCCAATGGAGAGAAAGAGCAAGGAGACCAAAATAGCCTTGGCGCTCTCAGAGGCCAGGAGATGTGGGTCAGCCTGGAGAGGAACCGTGCCGAAAGTAACTGCAGATACCCTCCGAGGAACCATCGCCACTTCTTTTTTCCAAGGCTGCAAACATCCCCACGCATCCTTGGGAAGAAGCATAGCCGACCTCAGCAGGGCTTACTTCTGGGTAAATGCACATGATGGTGCAAGTGCCATGCAAACACCTGAATTTGTGAGCTTCCTGCTCTCCAGGACCTGCCTCAAAACTGCTGGCCTGCTTTCTATAGTTCAGGGACAAGCCTAGTTTGATTTCTCCTTTGGCGTCTCTATTTCATGACAATGTTTACGGGCTGCTTTGCCATAAGTGGCTTCCAAAACATTTTATTTTTTAAAGGGAAAGGGTGTTTTCAAAAAAGACAAAAGGAAAAAAAAGAGAAATCACAGATATAGCTGTGTCCGTCTGTAAAATCAGTATATAGAGAGATCTTGCAGCACCTTTGAGATTCAATGAAAGAAAGAAGTTGGCAGCATGAGTTTTCTAGGCTTCAGTCTACTTTCTCAGATGCATTTAGATGCAATAATAATAATAATAATAATAATAATAATAATAATAATACGTCGAGAGATCTTGTAGGACCTTTGAGACTCACTGAAAGAAAGAAATTGGCAGCAGAAGCTTTTGTGGACCTCGATCTACTTCTTCAGATGCATTTTGCTCACGCTGCCAATTTCTTCCTTTTATTTCAGTGAGTCTCAAAGATGATGCAAGATCATGTATGAAAAAAAGTTACAGTATAAACCAAAACAACAACAACAACAACAATAGATAAAAAGCTGTTCCTCCTCTCGGAGGGATGGATGCTTCAAAGAGCGAAGCGCTGGATCAACCTTGGTGAGATCAAGGAGGTTTTGTTGGCTGCCTTTGCCCTCCGAGGAGAACTGGACTCTGCCAAGAACGAGAACATATGCTGAAATCCGCAACTGGCACAACATTATGGTCACACAAGGGGGTCTGTCAAGTTGCGCTCACCAACTTTCCTTGCAAAAAGTAAAATTTCCCAAGTTCTGACTCGAAGCCCATTGACTGCAGTGTTTTCTGACTCCTGTGGTGCCTCTAGCAGGACATTAATACTGCCTTCCTCCTGCCTCCATTTGCAGGCATTCGTCAGAATGTGTTAATATTAGCAAAAGTGCTCCGCACATGCTCCCAGAGCAGGGCAGCTGGTGATTTTCACGGCTGGCAGATGGGCAAATCTACAGCGGACTGTGGCGGGTTTATTCTTAGGCATGATTTTGAGTGCATGTGCACTTGTGCAAGCACATTACCCCAGGGAAGGATTGAGAAGAGGGAAATACACAACAACAAGCACACCTTGGACATGGGAGCATTTGCAAGATGTGGGTCATTATTGTTGGGCTCCTTTGGAGGCCAAGATGGCGCTGGGGGCATAGAAGGAAGGAAACCAGGCCTGTCGGCTTCATGAAGTGCCAACTTGGGAAGGGGACCTGGCACCTGTCCTGTCCTCCAAAGAGCCCACCTTCACCCTGGGTGCCCTGCTTGCCCCACAGCTGGGTGTGTATATGTGTGCGTGTGTGTGTGCAATCCTCAAAGGTCCCCTCCCAGCACACTTTGGCAACCCCTTCGCCATGCACAGATGCCAAGCCCATATGCTTTGCAGTGTGTGCCCATCTCCCAGACCTCGCCAGGCATCATGGACCATGTGCTCGCCTGGGGATGCGGGCGAGGAAGGAGGCATCCCTCTCTTCCTGGTTGCCATGGTAACACCATGAGAAAACTGCATCTAAAAAAGAGGTGAAACCAGTGACTTCCTGGGCATAAAGGGCTCCCCAGGAAAGAGCATCTGCGTGTGGTTGCATGCGCACACACACATACACCCTTCATCTTGGCAAAACACACACACCTGAACCAGATCCATGCCAGCCCAACCCATCCTCATTCACCTGGATGTGAGTTGTGTTGCTAAAGGATGCTCTTGACCTTGGTGGAATATACTGGACCCTTTCACGGCACACAATAATAGTGCTATGATTCCACTTTAACTGTTAATGGCTGCATCCTATGGGATCTTGTAGTTTGGTGGAGCAGTACAACTCCCTGGCAGGGAGTAGCAAATAGCCCTCCTGCAAACTGCAAACCAGGGGGTTGCCATGTCATTTGCAATGGAATCGTAAGGCAATAAATGTGTAGGATGGAAGGGTGCCTGGTGATTCTATTGCAAGTAAGACACTGGAAAGACATCATGGAGTAGTAACTTAACTGAATATGGACAGTATGCAGTGTCCAAAAAAAAAAAAAGGTGCAGCTGAGTGTGCAAGGGATCTTGTGCATTTGTAACACACCAACAGGATGCTGGGTGTTGTCTTTATAAAAAAGAGATCGTAAACCAACTCAATGGATCCTAGTGACAAGAATGGAGTTTCCAGCTGAACGTTAGGAGGAACTTCTTGATGGTGGCAGTTCAGGAATGGAACGGACTACCTTGGCAGCTAGCAAACTCTTCGTTGGAGGCAGAAGTTAAGACACTCAACTCTCAGGAATACTTTGAGGGCGATGGATTCCTAGACTGGTAGAAAAGGATTGACCCCCAGGCAGCTTTTGGGGGTGCCTTCCAACCCTATGAAGCCCAGGGAAGGGACATGCATGCAGGCATGGAGGGGGTGCATAACCCTTGCTAGGCATCTCCCTGCATGGCAAGAGAGACAGACTGCACAGCCTCACTTTCTCCAATGGCATACCCCCCCCCCACACACACACAATGCCCGCAAGAAGCAAACAGGACAGCAGACAGCTAAAAATACCCCTTCCAGTTTATTTTGGAATTCTTTCCACTGCTCAGGTGAGTGACAGGACTGCTTAAATACATTCTCAGCCAGAACCGCTCGCTCTTCCTGCTTTGCCCGCATCCTGTCTGCTGCAAACTGAGACCACCATCCTGGGCAGGGTCTTGGGGTCACCCAGCCAGGGATGTCAGGGGGCAGCACCCGTCCAGCTCTCTCTCAACACTCAAGCTGCTTGGCAAGTCGGATCGCAACACTTTGGCTTCTCACCCCTTCCTTCCCTCCCTTGCTCCCTCCCCAAAGGATCTCAGTCCTAGCCCCCCAGCCTTCCCCTTCCAAGATGACCTTGTGTACAGGACCCTCGTGTCCACTGCCCTTTGCAGCCCTGCCATTGCCACCGCTGCCACCGTTTCTGGCCCAGGCAGGGCTATGACACCTGGCCCCCTCCACTTCCCATCACCTCCATCCCCAAGTCTGATCTTTCCCCAAATGCCAGCCCTGAGCTGCCATCCCCAAGCCCCCTGGTCCCATCACCCCCCCCTCCAACCAGCAGCCATCTTGCAACCCACACCTTTTCCAACACCCATCCTGAAAAAATCTGTATTTTGCAGTGGATTTGCTATCCGTTTTGTGCGTGAGCATAACACCTCCCCTTTCCTGTTTCAGACTGCTCCAAGTCCCATTGCTACCCCACCCTTCTTCCATTGATCCCCTCTGCCCTTGGCTCTGCTTGCCCACCACCGGCATTGCCTAGCCAAGATGCTGTTGCACCATTAGGCGCAAGGAGATGGGATTGGGGCTGGCAGGGGGTCGGGCATTGGGGGTAAGGAATGAGGAAGGGGAGTCTCATTGGCCAACCTGAAAGAGGGGTCAACCTACAACAGACTTGGCACAGTAGATGTCAGAGGAAGTAGGGCGGACTGGTTGGAGCAACGAGGATGGCAGCAAGATGGGGAGGATGCCAGGGCATTTCCACATCTCTGTGGAGCGCCGGTTGAGTGGCAGGTTGGTTGACAGACAGGAGTGGCAGCAGAAGGGCGTATAAAAAATACAAAAGGGTCTTGCAGGCTGCTCTTTTGCGGCTGCCATGTTTGCTGCCACTGCCACCCACCTTGGAGGATGTCTGCTGGTTTCTCAGTTTGGCACACAGGTCAATGGGTAGTGGAGGGGCCCATGGCGCAGATGTGGCTGAAGCGCACGTATGTGTATATGTGGGGTGTGTGGAGCGTGTCTGTGTATACGTGTCTCTAACTGGCTTTTTATCAAGAACACTTAGTTTAAAATTTTTTACAAAGGACAAAACACGGCGTCTTTCCGTTAGTGTTTAAAGAACTAAAGATCTGCTTTTTAAAAAAACGTCTTTTGGAAAGGAACAAAAAAGGAGACAGACAGAAAAACGGTTTCTTCTTCTTTCTTCTTCTTCGCAACATGGAGAGCGTGAGGTGGGGAGGAGTGGGGGGGCACCAAGAGAGCATCCGTTGGGCCCACACTGAGCCCAAGGGATATGCGGGGCCTGGCACTGGGGTTTTCTGGGTACCCAGGATCATACTGTACCTGTTCCCCTCGGATGGGAGGCTGAGTGGACATGATGGTGCCACCAGTCACTTCCAGCAAGGGCCTCGATGAGACAGCGCAGCCCACAGAGAGCCTTTTCCCTCCCCCATGGCACTTTGATTGATACGTCTTTAGTGGTAAGGAGGGAATGACTGGCATTTGGGGAACGTGTTGGGGTCCCCTTTCACCAGATAGGGCCGTGTGGCTCCTGGAGACAAGAGGGGAGACCTGTCGGATCAGCCCCTCTCCTTCTGCGCATTATCCAACAAGACTCAGAAGGAACCAAAGTTCAAAATGGCACTCGGAGCGGCTTGAGCTTTTCAGATGTGGGGGAGAGGGTTCCTCTGCTGGGGGCTACGCTCCACACAGCTGCTGAGGGAGCTTCCACTGCCCGCCTTCCAGCGCCGGGAGAGTCAAAGCACTTGATACAAATGAAATCCCCCGAGAGGAAGCAAGAGGCCCGGGAAGGAGGTGGGGGAGCTTGTCGCACGTCCGACCCCCGCTGCGCCAGCTCCGGTGAGGGTGGGGGGTATGCGTGGGGCTAGTGCCAGGGCGCTCGGGCGGCTATACCCGGGTGGTGGAGTGTGAATGGGGCAGCCCCGTACTGCTGAAGCTGGCAGCGAAGGTGTTGTAGGGGTGCAAGGTCTGGAGCCCCACCAGGGAGTTGGGGATCATGGTGATGGTGTTGGGCGTCATCAGGGGGATGTCATCCGGCGAGCGGCGCAGTGTGAGGGTGTAGTCGGGCAAGGCGGTGAGGCGGAGGGCGTCGTGGGGGGCCACTGCCTCGCAGTCACCATGGTGGGTCTGGTTGGCCTGCAGGGAGGGCCGCTCCTCCTCCGGAGCATGACCAATGTCGTTGGTGGCCGTGGCGCGTTGGGGGCTGGGCTGGCGGTGGGTGTCCTGGCGCCGCTTGTCCTTGCGGTAGTAGAGGGCGGCGAAGGCCAGGACGTTGAGGAAGAGGAGGGAGGCACCCACCGCGATGGTGACACTCAGCTCGGTGGAGTAGTCCCGGGGGTTCTCCACCAGAAGCGTGCCAGCCCCCTCCTGCTCCGGGTTCCACTTCTCCTGGGAGCCCTCGCCGGTGTAGGCGGTAGATATGGCCGGCCGCTTGGTGCTCCAGGCCTTGCCGTTGGGCCGGCGGGTGATGTGCGAGTTCTGGGTGGAGTCCAGCGGCGGCACCTTGGTGGTGGTGGATGTGTAGTGGAACATGTCATGGAGGTTGTACAGGTGGGGCACGAGGTGCTTCCAGAAGGCCACCTTGGTGGCCCGGTAGTGGTCCCGCACCCGGGGCTTCAGGCCGATGTGCAGGTAGAGCTGGTCCCGGGGGTTGTACTTGGACCAGGCCACCTCCTCAAAGCGGTTGGCCTTGGTGTGGATGAACTTGGTGTCTTGGGGCACCGGCTTGTTTGGATCCCTGGCAGAGAAAGAGGGGCAGGGGGTAGAGGGAGGGAACACCATCAGCAACACAAAGCCACAACGGACCCTCAGGTGCCAAGGGCAAAATGACTACGAAGGGAGGGCAAGCAACTCAATGCTCTCCAGGTGTTAGGAACAACGGTTCCCATGATTGCTGACTGCTGTAGCTGAGGCCCACAGAGTGGCAGTCCAGAGTCTGGGCTTCCTAATGGGGCTTTTCTTGAGTTTCACAGGTTTTGTATGGTGTTTTACCGACCTTTCTGAGAAGTCAACACCAGTGATTCTCAAACTTTGGTCCTCCGGATGTTTTGGACTTTGATGTCCAGAAGTCCTAATTTACTTAGCCAATACTGAGGAATTCTGGGAGCTAAAACATCTGGAAGACCAAAGTTTGGGTTGGCACAATTCTCCCAAGGCTTCGTTACCAGCAGCAAAGACTTGGAAACTAAAATATAGCTGCTGTTTTTGGTCCCCTTTCGTCTTTGCTGGAATGTGGTCCCGGAGCACTTCTGTGAAAGAGAATTTGGCCCTTTGGCTGCAAAAGGTTCCCCACTCAGGCTGCCAGGTTCATATTTTAACTAGAGACTGGTGAATGTGGGATCTCCATCTGATGCAACATTGCAAAACTATGAGCCATGCCTCCTCAGCACTGGAAAAAGCGCCATCCTTTTATAATGCCATTCTGCACAATAGGCAGGAAGGCAGGCAGGAGAACCTCCCAGCTATTATACAGTCCCCCGTCTCTGTGTAAACCCTGCAAAAATAAGTCCTAAACCCCATTAGTCCTCCCATTTTGGAAGAAACCTACCCTGTCTTGGCGAAGTTGGTCCAGTAGGTCATGACCACGGCGCTCAGCATGACGTCGTTCTTGGAGAAGTTGCAGGGGAAGAGGTCGGTGGGGCCGATCATGGGGATCCCAAAGACGTAAGGCACCTCGTCCCCGTGGGCCGCATCTGACCAGGGTGGCTTCATCAGGCTCTGGCAGTGATGGTAGAATGCGTAGAAGTAGGTGGGGGAGCCGTAGCGGGCATGGAGGTCGGCGGTCACCACCGAGGGCTCAACCCACTGGTGGTCAGTGAAAAGGGCCACCAGGGTCTTGCGGCGTGTCTCCGGGTTGTCCCGGTCGGCCCAGTCTGTGTACATGAACTTGATGGTCTCACGCAGCGTGTCTTTCCCCTCCGGGTAGCCATACAGATTGTCCACAAAGTTGGAGACAGAATAGTCAAAGTCGCTGCCTGAAACCCCATCCTCTGGGTCCACCACCCCCTCCACGAACTTGAGACCTTCACCCTGGTTGACGCCCAACATGATGTCGTAGTTGAGGAACTCCCCCTGCTCCATCAGGATCTCTGGGTCGTCAGGGATGACATCTCCGTCAATGACGGGCCCAAAGGCCACATGGTAGCGGGCCGGCTGGATGTCCTGCTCCACCAGCTCCTTGGCCGTCTTCTGCCGCAGGCAGTCTACCATGTCTACCGTGTCCAGCACGTTGCAGCCCACTTTGTCGGCCAGCAGGCTGGTGTACTTGACTGGTTGATAGTTGACAGCCCAGCTGGACAACGCAGAGCCACTCTGGATGATGGCTCTCTGGAAGAGACCTAGGGTGGGGGACACATGCAATGCCAGAAGTTAATGCCACATCAAGTTTTGAAATGCAGCTAAGGTCCCTCCACTTTCTTGCACCACCATTGGGAAGGAGCGTAGCTTTGGAGAGACACAGCTGCAAAGATATACAACAGTGACCATGCCTTCAGGACTTTTTTTTTGGGGGGGGGGGTGAAATCCTGTTGTCACCCAGTGGGCTTCATGGCTGAACTGGCAATCAAACCTAGCCTCTGTGGAACAAAAGAGGTGCTTCTCCTCTTGCAAAAAGCAGCATATGGAAGGAGTAATGAACAAGCAAGAGCCAGTGTGGCATCATGGTTGGAGCGTTGGACTATGACTCTGGAGACCAGGGTTTGATTGCCAATTTGGCCATGAAACCCGTTGGGGGACCTTGGGCAAATCACACTCTCTCTGGCTCGGTGGCAAACCTCCTCTGAACCAACCTTGCCAAGAAAACTGCAGGACAGGGTCACCATAAGTCAGAAATGACTTGAAGGCACACACAACAACAACAAACAAAGATGCAAGGACAACTTCTCTTTTGTCACTCGATGCCACAGATGCGCCAAGAAACAAGGTGAGAAGGAAAGGTGGAGGCTGCCTCACTTATGAGCAGAACTACTTTGGCATCTTCTGTTCCTGAATGTAGGGCATTCTGGGCTGGTGGCATTGGCATAAGATGCCCCCCCCCATGTGCACACACATGTATGCATGCACACAAACACCCACAGAGTACATTAATATGGTGCCAGCAACACCACTGAGGCACACTCTGGGTCCCATTCCCACCCAGCCTGCCAGGCTTCTATGAATGAAGGACGCAGGGAGGACTTGTTGGCCCTGAGCTGTCTCTTCCACCGTGTCCAAATGGACAGCAGCTTGGGGGTTAAGCCTGGTCCCTGTTAACCCTGCAAACCCTGCTGCCGCCAGGGAGAGCCGCCTTCACTTCCTGCCCAGCTGGGCCCCGCAATGTGCCAACGTGGGCTGGGCAAAGCGGCGCGTCCCCCGCAGTGGCACAATGAGGCCTTTCTGCTGGAAGGAACACCAGCGGGCAGGGGATGCGCAGGCCTAGGAAGCGGGCCCACAAAGGTCCTGGGGCTGGCAGAGGAATGCCGGGCCGGGCGCCAAGGCCCTTTTCCACGGCGCACATCCTCGGAATACAAAAGGGACCCAGGAAACGCCGCCTCCACCCCCTTCTCCGACCGCAGCAGAGGCAGAGGCGCAGCCTTTTTTCAGCCGGGCCAGGAATTTGGCTTGGCCCCTTGCAAGGACATCACCCCAAACCATGCACAGGAGCAGAGGCATCCCTGTTTTCCTTCAGTCTCCTCGCACATGATGGACAAAATGCCCCCTCGCTGTAAATCTGAAGAAGTGGGGTCAGGGAGAGAGAGCCGTTTACATTTGTCCTCTTCCTCTCTTTGCAAAACCCCAACAACCCTCTTCCAACTACTTCATCCTTTGATGACCTTCTTTACCCCCTCGTGCCCACATTCCCCTCACAATCATTGTCATGCCATGAGTCCCACTGATATCTGCCAGGACATCCAGCAAAGAATCACAGAGAAAATGCCAGTTTTAATTGCAACATGCAGCTGAAAGTTGGTCTTATCCAGCTCAACATTAGGAGGAACTTCCTGACAGTAAGGGCTGAGCAACAGTGGAATATACAGTACTCCCTCAAAGAGTGATGGAGTTCCCTCTTTGGAGGTCTTTAAACAGATGCTGGATGGCCATCTTTCAGTTGGGATGCTTTGATTGTGATTTCTGCATGGCAGAAGGGGGGTCAGACTGGATGGCCCTTGGGGGTCTCTTCCAACTCCAGGATTCTATGATTCTATGACCCTTGGGGGTCCCTTCCAACTCTATGATCCTAGTTTTGAGGGCTTCGTGTTCCAGGCAGCGAGTGAAATCCTACCAGAGCGATAGGGCTCTCTTTTCGGGCTGCTTTTAAGCAAAGACCAAGAGGCCGGGAGTGCCTCTCCCTCCCTCGTGCCACTTCACACATCCCTTCGCTTGGTGCTCTGAACTCGGTGACTCATCCCCAGCGGCCTTTGCCGCTTTGGATGTGGCGCTGACAGCTTTGTGCTTTTCCTCACAAGCACACCCCCAGTCACGCACCTTCCTTTGCATTTCCTGTAACCTTGTCTTTTTCAAGGCTCAGGTTGTTGGGAAGGGGAATAAACAACAACAACAACAACACCCCAAATGCAGCCGCTTGGGGTCTGCTAGGGAGGGTCTGCTTGCTATCTCATTCTCCCAAAGTGGCCAATACACTCCTCAAGTAGAAAGGGCATAATGGTTTGAGTGTTGGATGGTGACTCTGGAAACCAGGGCTCAATTCCCAGCTCGGGCATGGAAACCCACATGGCGACCTTGTGCCAGTCTCATGCTCGCAGCCTCAGGAGAGCAAAAGCAACTCCCCTCTGCATAACCCATGATAAGAAACAAAGGCACGCAACAACAACAGCAATCACAGCCATCTTAATGGGACTTGAGCATCTGCAGATTTTGGGACTCTGGAACCAAACCCCAACAGATACCAAAGGCTCCCGCTATACAGAGACACATGGACACACAATACCAGAGGAACAAATACTCTTCTGGCAGCAGTAGAGGAAAAGCAATTCGCTCCCGCTTCCTTCCCCCCAAACTGCCAGTGCCAGCCCCCCATTCCCTACCATTAGCAAATCCCCCCTTCAGTGCCCTCCTATCTGAACCCATCCTTTCTCTCTCCCTGTCTTTTCTCTCCTGGCTGGCTCAGAGAAGCCTGTTTATTCCCTTGTCCCCGAGGGCGGCTGCAGCCCTGCATGTTCCTGCCAGCTTCATTTGCTGGCAAATCAGTCTCCAGCCTGAGCTGGGAGCTTTTTATAGGCTGCACAACAGCAGCAGCGGCGGCAGCAGGAGCAGCAAAGGCAAAGGGGGGCTTGCGCTGGTTCATGAGCATCTCTGGGGTGGAAGGAAGGAAGGAAGGAAGGAAGGAAGGAAGGAAGGAAGGAAGGAAGGAAGGAAGGAAGGCCTCTGCTCTGCAGATCCAAATCCAGAGGGAATCCTGAGAGCAATGCAGGAAGGAGCATCCTTTGACTAAGGTCGCCCCTTCCCTTCCCTACCCAAATATGCAGCATGCCAAGTGAGACCATAGATTGATGGAGCCGTCTCCACATACAAACCAGGCTCGCTTTATGCATTCTGCAAACATGCACATATCTGCGCATGGCATTTCTGGAGACCCAGCAAGGGAAAGGCAAAATGCTTTTGCCTTCTTCCTCAAGACTGCAGTTGGCATGGAAGAAGAGACAGAAAGCAGCAGTGGAGATGCTAGGCTCTCTCCCATTGCTGCCCTATACCTTCATCTTGACTCTAATGGTGACTCCATCCTAGGCTCTTCAGGGCCAGATTTATTTGGAGTTGTGCCATGGCTTTCCTCTGAGGATGAGAGAGAGTGACCAATGGGTTTCCATGGCTGAGCAGGGATTCCTAGTCTCCTAGGGTCCTAGGCCAGGACTCAAACCACTACCCCACACTATCTTTCTTTGTTCTCCTGTGCCTTCAGGCTGACACTGACTTAGGGCAACCCTATCCTAGAGGTTTCTTGGAAAGACTGATTCAGAAGTTTGCCTCTATTGCCATCCTCTGAGGCCGAGAGAAAGTGACTTGCTCATGGTCTCCATGGCTGAGCAGGGGTCCAAACCCTGGTCTCCTAAAACCCTAGTCCAACACTCAAACCACTACACTCTGCTGCCTCTCCTAGAGTTTTCTTGGCCAGATTTCTTAAAGAGGTTTGCCTCCATCGCCTTTCTCTGAGACTGAGAGAAGGCGACTTGGCCAAAATGTCCCAGCGGATCTCCATGGCTGAGCAAGGAGTCCACTCCTAGGTCTAATCTGCATTACGGAAATAATGGAGATTGACACTCCATTAACTGTTGTGTCTCAATGCTATGGAATTCTGGGATTTGTTGTGACACCAGTGCTCTCACAGAGAGAAGGTTTAATATCGCACAAAACTACAGAATTCCATAGTATTGAGCCACGACAGTTTAAGCGGTGTCAAACTACATGATTTCTGCAGTGCAAATTAGGCCCTAGTCTAAAACTAAGTGCTGACATTAACACTAAACAAACCTTGGTGCAATGAGGGAATAGTGACATGTTCAGGGACTGTTTCTGCAATCCCAGAAAATTAAGCAGGACGTTGAAGGTATTGACAAATATTCATGCGCCATCCAAGACATGCACAACTGCGTGGCTGGAATCCTTTCCAGAGTAGACCCACTGAATCAATTGTGGAACGGTCAGCTAACCCAGAGACAAATCCAATAGATTGAATGGCTCTTCTAGCATAGAAATAGCAACAAGAGTGTGATAAGGTTACATGTGCAGAACTCCGCTTATGCAACTGCGGACCAAATGCATCCATTGGCATGTGGCACCAAATATATATCTGCTGGAACAGTAAGCAAAAAGACATTCTCTCTTGAAGCATTCACAGAAGCCTTGCTTCTCCTTCAGTCTTGGCCAAGACAAAGGTGCCTACTAGTTATAGGACCAAAACTGCTAAGGAGGGTCCCATTCTCATCCTTCCAAGGATCCTGGGATTTATAGTTTGGTGGGGCACCATGATAGGGAAGTCTAAATACCCCACAAACCCCAGAATCCCATAGCATTGAGTCATGGCAATCAAAGCGGGCGTCAATCTGCTTTATTTCTGCATTGCACACCCTGTTTTTCCTCCATCCCCAGTTGGAAATGTCACTTTGTGGGATTTATTTGGACTCTAGGTCCCATAATAATAATAATAACAACAACAACAACAACAAAAATTATATTTCCTGCCTCTCCCTGCGGGTCGAGGTGGGATTACAGCAAAATCACTGTATAGCAGAATCACTGGATTATAACAAAATCACTGGCTGGGGATTTTGGGAGCTGGAGTGCAAAACCTCCACGTGCAAAGTAACGTTTTCTAAGCTTTAGAGAGGATGCTCTCTTACCTTCAGAGTGATGGGAGAGTGTGAGCAAGCTGACGCAAGAAGCGCCGATGCCCGAACCAAAGACGGTGATGCGCAACGGATCGCCGCCAAAGAAGGCAATGTTTTCGCTGATCCAACGCAACGCCTGGATCTGGTCCAGGAGCCCATAGTTGCCCTTGGCGGCCTGGTCCCCAGTGCTCAGGAACCCTGTGGGGCAAGCAAACAATTCATTGGCACAAGGCGAGGCAGGCCTGTCCTCCTCCCATTGCCCCTCGCCACCGCCAAAGGCCCAAGCCAAGGCTTCCCAAGATGGTCTGATCCAGGCCAGACTCTTCCCCATGTTTGGGGCCATGTAACCGGATCTTCCCGCTAAAAGGATTTTCCAGCTTCGTTTCATTTTATTTTAGTAGATCTTTCCAACTGGCTACTCAGTGTACTCTGTACTCGTGTTTAGCTCTAAGCTGCTTTTGGAGACCGTTTAGCAAAAGAAACATGGGATTTAATTTTTTGAAAAAGGCATGATCTGCATGGGTCGCCCCCACAATCTCTGGCGAAGGCCTCTGAGACTACAGGATGAAAAGTCATGCAGGGGAAGGGGCAGGCAGATGGGTTTCGGAGTCTTCCCGGCCAAACATTCACAGCTATCCAATGACACAGAAAGGGTTGATTTGTATTGGCGACTGTGTATTATTTTGCATTGGCTTGGCAGTTTGGGGCTGGGAGAAGATATGAAGGCTGGGAACAGATCAGAGGAGTGCATTTTCCTGCTACTAACCTGCTTGCACCGTTCTCATATATGTGGAAGGGGTTGGGTCACACTTGCACACTTCTGCATTGAAGAACCATTGGGCATCCTCTTTCCTTTGGCCTTCCTTTGGGGAGGAGATGTGTCCTAGCCCAGGACTGCCATATACCCATTTGTAGGGAATTGGTTCACTGGCTGGGATTAACTGGGATAAAATTCATTTTTTTTTTTAGGGACCCAGTTCTATCCCTGTCTGTGAGGGGCATCTGGACCCATCACCCAAAAGCCTGGCATGCCTCTCTGCTATGGAACAGCTACTGCATCATTTATCCCCCATAAAGCTTCTCTTAGGGCAGCCATGAGAGTCAGTGTTTAGTGCCAAGCAAACTCTCGGGAAGACCTCGAACCATACCCGGTTCTGGAACAGAGCCGTTTTGGAACCAGCCACTTCCTTTGGGATCCCAACCTGGATTATAGTCAATGTATTCGGGGTAGTTGTGTTGGCCATTTAGCAAAGTACAATAACATCCAAAATCCACAAAACAGTGAGATCTTTATGGGGGCAACCAAAATGCACAAAATACAGGATGCAAGCTTTGGAAGCTCCACTGCTTCTTCATCAGGCAAAAGTGTTAAGGATCATATAGGAGAGGGGGGAAATGATCAAATGACAATGTTAGTCACAGGGTTGCATTTTCTCAGGTTGTTTTTGGTGTTCTTTGGAGGTATATCTATGCAAGCTGGTCCCTCCTCCTGGCCTTGCACCAGAAATTCAATTTTATCTCTTGGACTTTGGAAGGCTTTGTTCCCAGGGCCACAGGGCAGAAGGAAAAGGGACCTGCTTGCATGGATATCCCTCCAAAGAACAATACACAAATACCTTGAGGAAATGCAAACCTGTGACTAACACTGTCTATATATATATATATATATATATATATATATGTTCCTCCTTTATGATTCTCCCCCTCCTGTATGATACACCTGGGCTTGATGAAGAAAAAGCCAGTGGAGCTTCGAAAGCTTGCATCGTGTATTGTGTGCAGTTTGGTTGTCTCAATAAAGTTATCACTGTTTTGTGGATTTTGGATGTTATTGTACTAGATTATAGTCAGTTTAGCAAAAATATATACTGTAAATAAATGAAAACATTCTCCCAAGGGATTAATGCAGGCACACCTACAAAAAAAACACCCCAAACCAGAGGCAATGCGCTGCAATTAGACAAGGGCAGTGTCCCATTCCGGTGTCGAGGAAAGTGCCCCAAGGGAGGGTCAGGGCAGGCAGCGCAAAGGCCTTCTGGGGCAAGCGGTGTCCCTTCCCAGAGGCGTCTTGGCTGGACCCCAGCAGGGACAGGCGATATTCCCTCCGGTGTGTCTCATTAGCGGCGCTCACCGGAGGGAGGTGGCGTTGGGTAAACACATTTATTCAATATTTAACCGCAGATCAATATTTACTCTGCGCCGCGCCAGGAGGTGTAAATGAAACGCCACCAGTTCCCAAGCCAGGGATACGGCCCAGCTGCCTGGCCAGACGCCGCTTGACTTCTGGGACTGAACATGGATAGAGAGATCTGTGTGGGAGATGAGCCTTTGGGCATGGGAGAGACGAGAAGTGGAGCATGGATACTTTTCAGTTTGAACTAGGAATCCCAGGACTTCCTCCTAGGTTGCTTACTGGGAATTGTAGTCCCAACAACAGAAATTAAAGTAACTCTGGGGGAATGCCATTTGGGGGAGAAGGCTTGTGTGGTAGCATGTGGCAGCGTTGCTTTGATTCAGAGTTCCTGCATGGCAGAATGGGGTTGGACCGGATGGCCCTTGAGGTCTCCTTTAACTCTAGGGTTCTATGGAATGGATGAGTAGATTTTGGAGAATTCAAAGACATAGCCTTGTTAGTCTGTAGAATCAGTGCGTGGAGAGATCTTGTAGCACCTTTGAGACTAACTGAAAGAAAGATGTTGGCAGCATGAGTTTTCGCAGACTTCAGTGTACTTCCCCAGATGCATTTGGTGCATTTTGGAGATTTTGGAGAATCCCACTTGCATGCATCTTTCCTCCTGCCCCACATCCAACCAGCTGCTGCTCATTCCCCGGCTCCTTGCAATTTCCAGTTTGGAAATAAATCTCTCCAAATGTGGCAACAGAAGGCTGGGAGGAGGACACTGCAGAGGTCAGTGAAAGCAGCCTCTCAGACAAGTGTGGATCATGATCTCTGGGGAGTCTGCCCATGGGGCTCTCCTTGCTGGCAAGAGATGGCACAAGAGCAGCGGGAATAGCTAAGGGTCTGGGGTGAAAAGTTTGCCCAGAGCCTGGGGGCAAGTCTTGCTCCATTTCTCCTCTCTCCAACCCTCAAAGTCTCATCGCTCACACAGATCTCTCTGTCCTTGTTCAGTCTCAGAAGAGGAGTGATTGCCGGCCAGGTGGATAGACTGTATCCCCTGCACCTGGCCAAGGTGTGTCCCTTGTTGGCGGAAGTCCTGGGGCAATCCTCATGAGTAGCTATGCCCCTGGGCAAACAGAGGCTGAGGTGTCTCCTGCTTCTCCACCCCATTTTGAAAAGCAGCCCTTAGCCGGGGACATTCCCACTAGGACCTTTTGGTGACACCGGTCAAAATCGGCTTTGCAAATGTTCATGACTTACCTGAATAATTACAATAAAAATCCATCCAATGCAACAATAATCCTACTTATACCCTACCTACCTCCCCTAAAACATCAATTAAACAAATTCAACATTAAAACCATCATTTAAAATAAGCTAGTCAAAGATGGGAGAGTGGGGCTACAAGGTGTTCAGAATGAGGGTCCATTTGAATCCACCACAAACACCTGGGAACCGCAACCAAGCCCTTTCCTTCCAGAGATTTGGGCCTTCAGGCCAGCCAAGAGGGCCTCTGAGCTTGCCTTGCCATTAAGATATTCAAGGGAAGCTTTCTCTTTGTCCCATTGCCATCACAGGCGTCTTTGGTGAGGATGAGGAAGAGAGCCTTCTCGAGGGCTGCTCCCAAAACTGGGGTATTCCCTCCCGTGGGAGGCTGGCTTGGCCCTTTCTCTGCCCTCTTTTCACCCCAGCAGGCAAAGACCTTGCTACTCTGGCAGCCTTTTGGCTCATAACAGAGATGGGAAATAAAGATGGCAGGATGCGTACCCAGCACTCCCACGCGGTAGTTGAGGGTGATGACGATGACGTTGCCGTAGCTGGCCAACACACTGCCGTCGATCATGTTCCCCGTGCCCTCCATGTACGAACCCCCGTGGATGTAGACCATCACAGGCTTGGCCCCGCTGTCTCGGATGTCTGCAAGGGGGAGAAGGTAGAGACAGGACCAGAAGAGAACCTCTGCTTTACCTCCCAGCCCACGCAGGCCACCTGGGCACCCTTTCTGGGGAAGGAAGGAGACCAAGCCCCTCCAAACCCAGCTGCATCTCTAGCGCCTATGTACTCACATAGCCCAAATGTAGGGGCTTCAGGCTGCTACCCAATGATTGCCAAACTTTTTTTAGGGGTGGTGAGGGGTGGGACAGAAGCACACCAAAGGGTAAAAAGTCCCCAAGGACTTGGCTAATATTGCAGTCCAATTGAGACTCGAAATGCTGCCCTTCCAGGACATACCCAATTGGCATGGACCATACTCAAGACTTGAAATGTTCCCTTTCCAGGCCATGCCCAATTGGTGTGGACCACACTCACAACTGAATGCACAATGTGCATTAATCCACAATGTGCATTCCATAACAATGCATACTGTGAAATGCAGGACACTACAGAACAACGCACAATGTGCAAGAACCCAAAATGGCACCATGTGGGCAACTCCACTTTCTTAACCTTCCACTGAATACGTTTGTTGCACATCAGCTGAACATGTCCGGCCACTTGCATAAGGAAGCTTACACATGGGTACGGCACAAACACAGTGCCAACCTTTATATGGGGGGATTAGATAGGAGGAACCCCATCTGCCCCCCCAAAATGACACCTCTTAACTGGGCCATTGTTTTGACTTTAAGTTTCTGTCAAAAGAAAAAAGACGTTTAGCACCGAGTACATCTTTCTAGAACGCAGGTATGGCATAGTGGTTTGAACACTGGACTAGGGCTCTGGGAGACCAGGGTTCAAATTCCCACTCAGCCATGGAAATCCCTTGGATGACTTTGGACAAGGCACACTCTCCCAGCCTCAGAGGAAGGCCAGGGCAGCCCTTCTTTGAATACTAAATCTTGGCCTGGAAACCCTAGGACAGATTTGCCACAAAAGTTGGAGTCCATGTGAAGGCACATAACAACAAACGTCTTCCTAAGGACTTCCTTGTCATCCCTGCTAAGAAGACCTAAGGCTGACCATTTGCTTCCAAGGGCACTACTGCCTGGTAAGGGAAAAATCAACATAAGAAGCCAGAGCTCCTTCGGGGCTGAAGACATGTGCTCCATGCTCAGCCATTCTCCTCTGAAGCTTCAGTGAGGGCTTCCCTTCCATGGCTCCATCCTCTGACCCTTTGGGGGAAATGCAAAATGCTTCCCATTTACTTTACTTTCTGGTCAGCCACCGGTCAGAAGGAAAAGACTATAGCCTCCAGCCAATGCCTCACTCTTGCCATAGGAATTGGGCACAGCTGGGACTTTGCTCCATCATCCACCCCTCCTTACTCCCAAATCATTGACAATCCAAATGGAGGAAATGTATAGATATGTGTGTGTGCGTGTGCCATCTGAGAGAGGCTAAATAAAAGCCCTGTCTGGGCTTCCCTTGGTATTTTTAGCAACATTCACAGTTCCCTGCTCATCGTCTGCTTTCTCTAAGGTCAGATAACTCAAAATGAGCTTATCTGTGCCCTTCACAGCCGTATCGCACCTCCCTGGGCAAACGTGGCACCCACCGATCAAGGGAAATGTGTCACTTGATTCTGATCTGGAGGAAGGAGAAGAGGAGTTTTTTTTGGGGGGGGGGGGGGGAGATGAGCTTCCATGTGCTCTTTAAAAATCAGAATCAAAGGTGGCTGTGGTCTCCCAGGCTGGCTACATTTCCTAGATATTATACACAGCGTCAAGAGATAACAATTCCAAGAGATTCCCCTGCTTCCATAGTGACTGTCTGCTATGGTTTTCATATGCCAGAGGATAATGGCACATAAGTGGTAAACTATTTCAGGAACGATCTCCAGTTTACAATCCGCCTGCCCATGTCCGGTTTGGAAAGGGGGCTGCTTCTTGTGTCTGGGATGCATGCAGCTGAGGATCCTGGCAGTCAAGATTTTAATGGGGCTTTTGGCTCCTGTCTCTCTGTCTCTGACTTCTATAATCCCTGCCCTGCCACAAGTGGCCAAACTGGCTCTGCATGCGCAGCCACATCCAAGGAGGTGCCACTTTTCACAGTCCCAGTGTGCAGAGGGGCCTTCTCATAGATACCAAAGCAACACCCCCGCCAGACTGTGCTGGGACCTTGGCCACACAAACATGCTCACCATCACCATCCCAATCCCCAGGAGAGATAGAATTGCCTCTTGTGCTGGCAGTTCCCTCTGAGTCTGAGTCTGAGTCTGAGCCTCTGCCTGCTGAGAAGATGAGCCCTCCTGCCAACAACCATCTTGAGGGGGAGAGAAGCAGGCCAGCAACAACAGGCCTCTGCCTGCTGAGAAGATGAGCCCTCCTCCCAACCACCATCTTGAGGGGGAGAGAAGCAGGCCAGCAACAACAGGCCTCTGCCTGCAAAGAAGACAAGCCCTCCTCCCGACCACCATCTTGCTTGTCTTTATTGCATGTTGTTCTATTTTTATTGGGTTTTTTTGATGTGTTAATTTTTATTGATTCTGTGAACCGCTTTGATCACCTCGGAAAAGCGGTATAAAAATAAAACATATTATTATTGTTGTTGTTGTTGTTGTTGTTGTTGTCAGCAGCTGCCCATGTGCCCGCATGTGCCCACATGCCTGTGCATGCATACTTCCAAAGAAGGTTTCTATTATGGTATGGGCATGATTCCCTCACTCGCTCTCCCCAAACCCCAGCACTGTAGGCAACAGACCAGGAACCATGCCTACTTGCATGGCAACCCCACTGCTTCTTGCCAAATCCCCTTCTGACAACTAGGCCTATGTACAGGGTGTCCGAGGAGCATAGGCTTTGTAATCCTTGACAAGAAGCCATCAGATAGCCACAGATGACCACAGCTGGTCCCCAAGCGGCAAGTGATAGAGAAAGAGGAGTGCACACTGGCATCACTGGCCTCTACCGGGGTCCATCGGAGCTTGGCCACCCCCTACCCCATGTGCAAAGCTCCCATAAGCCAGCATGTCTTTGGAAGCCCCAGTCTTCTGTGCATGGCAGAGGGTGGCAGGATCAAAAAGGGGGCTGAGAGAGACCCCTGCTCGCCACAGCCTTGGAGTGAGACCACAGTGCGGGGCAGTGGCAAAAAAGCCCTGTGGGCACGCTGCGTGACTCCCATCCCATCTCATCCCACACATGGCTCTGGGCCCCTTCCATCCTTTGGACTCCCTCCCCGCCTGCCGAAAATGTAGGCTGAGGCTCTGCAGCGAGGAGGACCAGAGGCGTGCTGCCCATCGTCCCGTCCCATGCAACCGGCTCAGCAGGAGGAGACAGAAAAGACACAGAGAAGAGCTGGGACTTCCTGGGATGGCAGCGGATGAGGAGCGCACATGGGAGAGCAAAAGAGAGAGAAAGAGGGGAGGAAGGAGAGCGGGGGAAGGAGGAAGGGCGCGTGGGAGAGCAGGTGCATGCAGCGACAGCCACCTGGCGCACACAAATACCTTCGTCTTCATCCCCGTCATTATCTGCTAAGTCCTCGCCCTGTTTCTTAGCGCTGGAGCCTGGGGACCAAACACGAGGAGACAGAACAAAAAGGAAGAGGGGAACGAACAAACAAACAGGAGAAAAAAGAAAACAAAAAGAAAACAAAAACAAAAACAAAAAACAGGAAGAAAGAAAAAGAAAGAAACAAAAGAGAATTCAAAAATAGCATGATTGCAGAGAAAGAGGGAACGTTACCTGGGCAGCACTGGGGCAGGTGTGTTGGGGGTATCCAGGTTAACCACCGGTGCATCATCATCATCATCATCATCATCATCATCATCATCATCATCATGGTTTTGCCCCCTCTGACTTCCAGAAGCAGCACTGGGGGAGGGGGCTATGGGGGTCTTCTCCCAGGGACAGCGGGCCAAAGAAGCCCCTAGAAGCAAGGCCTCCTTCTCAGGGTCCCAATCTGCCCATCCTCTCTCTGCTGGGGTGGCACCCAGGGGTCCTCCGCATGTGGGGGTCTTTCTGGCCACACAGAACAACATACACAACCACATTCCTTGACACCTCTCCTTGTGTGTGAGGGGGGTTTATGGGAGGGGTATTCCAGAATCCTGAAATATAGTCTTTTAAAAACACCCCTTATGACTATGTGGGATGGAGTTGGCACCATTCCTTTTGCTTGCCGGTGGGGAAATTTTCTTGGCAAGAGCGCATCGCCCGACAGCATGGGGAAATTACCTCTCTTTTGGGGACCACAACTCCTAGAATCCCCCAGCCAGGATTTTGAGAGCTGTGGTCCAAAACCAGAAGTATCTTCCTCCAAGCTGTGGTGCTGGGGAGTCTTAACAGGGGAAATCCTTGCTTGCCCGCTGCTGCAGCGTTGGCTCAGAGGCTGCGCATGCACAATACCAGCGGGATGCATGTGTTGCATGTGGGAGGGAGATGTGTGCATGTGCATGCACGTTGGTGTGAGCATGCTCACATGCATGTGGTGGGAAAGGTGGCGGCAATGGCGGTGGGAAAGTGAGCTGTCCCAGCACAAGGACAGAGGCAAATGGTCAATCCCTCTCAGAATTTGGCACTTGGGTTGAGGTGGGGCCCTTTGGTACAGTTGTGGGGCTATGTTTACATTTTAATTGCCACAGTTGTGCCCTAGGAAGTCCTGGGATTTGTAGTTTGGGGAATTCCAAATGCTCCTCCCTAAACTGCAAATCCCAGGATTTCATAGGTTGTTGCCTATGGCAGTTAAAGTGGAGTCACAGTGCTGTAGCTCTGTAGTGCAGAGGGCTCTCTGTGTTGGTGTTTCATTCTGATCCTCCTGATGCATCAGTACTACTAGCAGGGCAGCGCATGGGACTTTCAGCAACACACGAATCCCCTTCAGACACCAGTTTGCTCACCCAGAGGGTCTATGAATCCCTGGCTATCAGCCATGCTAGCTGGTGCTTCTGGAAGGCCAAGTCTAGTAAACACCCGGTTGAACTCCTGACATACTCTGAATGTCTGGGTAGATCAAGATCTATTCCAGTTCCTGCACCACTGGACCATTTTTGGGAATGCCATGGATTAAAAACCTGGGGGTGCCAATTTTATGCATGATCTGCACCCCTTGGGGAAAACAAACTTCACTTTAGGCAACTTGCAAAGGGGCTCACGGAAAGCCCCTTCTCCAGGGGACTGTCTTTTTTCAAAATGTTCTAACAGAGCAACCTTCATACATTTGGGGGATGGAAGTGAACTGCAGGCAGAATGAAGCAAGCGGCGATAGGAGACATTTATGCTTGAATTTTTGACCCTCTCTTATGGACCTGCTGCAGACCCTCTTTCTAACTTCTTTCTCCTGGGTTAGCTTGAGCCTCCAAATGGGGACAAAAACTGGAGCAAAATTTCTTTGCTTTGCACATCCACCACAATAGACAGCTGCGAACTGACCTTTCCTGGCTGAAAAAGAGGCAAGCCAGAGGACATTAGCCATCTCCTGGAAAAGCTGCCAGCGGGTTGGTCCAGCAGGGCTTCTGCCTGGGAGGACTGGGTTACTAGTTCAGCTTTCAGGTTTTCAATGTGGCTGCTGGGCAAGTGAGAAATGGATGCAATGCCATTTCTCGCTTGCCCTGCAGCCATGACAGTCCTATGGGGCGCACCATCTCATTGGATGTACACTTTGGGGTGTCACCTGGTGCAGTCCACATCCCCGCACTCCCTTAGTGATGCCAGTGGCCTAAGGCAGTTATTGCCCAACAGTAGGGCTGGCTGTGCAAAATGCAGTGAAGCTTCAGGATGAGGACAGAAAGGAGCCATGGGCGATGCCACCTTCTGCAAAAAGGGATTCCCACCAGACCCCCAGGGTTCATGGCAGCCATCAGAAAGACTAGTCTCCCAGCCCCAGGGAAACCTGCGCGGTCACACAGAGCCACAAAGCAGGACACAGCCCGAGGCCCGAACAAAAGCCTCGCCTGGACTGAACAAAGCACTCCTGTCTCCGGCCGCTGCTCGGATTCCGGGCCTGCACTGTTGCCATGGCAACCGAGGCAGAAAGAGGCTGCGTTTTCCATCAAGGAGCCCCAGCGTTTCCCCCGCCTTCTGCTCCTACTCCGCCGGGCACATCGTTGCCCATTCTCCCTCCTAGTCCTCCTCCTCTCCTTCCCCACCACCCCACTGCCAGCCCCCTTGGCGGACCTCTGGAACTCGTCAAATGTGGGCACCTCTGGCTTTTAAGCACTGTCTCCCCTGCCTCTAATCTCGGCTGGCATGCCAAACAGGCAGTATCAGCATTGGGTCCTGCAAGGGAACCTTTGAAGGACAAGGAAGTGGAAGAGTCCCTTCTCAAGGCCTGCAAAGTGTGTGTGATGCCAAGGGACCAGTAAAGCGATGCTGCCCTTAAAGCCATTGCCAGTCCCTGGGAACCTGCCAAGGATGAGAGAAAGGCAGGGGAGAGGTAGCCACTAGGCCAGGCCGAGGAGAGAGCAACAGAAGGGTGCAAGGGTGGATTAAAACCTGCACTTTCTCCTATGCAAAGGAACAGATGAGCAAAAAGGAGGAAACACCTGTTATTTGCTCTCCTGCCTGCGTTGCAAAGCATGTCAAGCAATCGTGACAAGTGATGCATTGCACAGGCACCATAAAATGCAATGCCCAGGTTGCTTCAGCACTTGGAGCTTCCCAAGGGGCCTTCACAGACCTTCTCCCTCTCTCTCTCTCTCTCTCTCTCTCTCACACACACACACACACACACATACACACACCAAGACTGCCTTGGCGGTCCTGCTCTTGGACAGATGTGGCCATATAACGTCTCCAGAGGACTTGACCTATGGGTTTCCAAACCGTGGATGTGCCCAGGCTTGGTTAAAGGGATCATTTAAAAACCCTGACAATATTCCTACCCAGACATTATCCATCTGGAGGCTGGTGTCCCATGGCTAAACCTGAATGGAAGCACTTGCCAAGGAGGAAGGGAGCAGCAAGGCGTGCAAGCCATTCTTGTGGCTCCATGAGGATAAGAGCTTCTCCAGGGTGGCATTGCATATCACCTTTCCCTGTCCTATCTTGGGTGCCAACCAGAGGTAGGGCACAGGCAGGTGGCCTCCGAGGGCAAAGCTGAGGCTCTGAAGTCACCAGTTGCTGGCGCAGTGCAAGAGAAGCAGCCTCCTCCCCAGAGACGGCGTGCCAGGGCTCCTAATGCCAGCTCTCCTCCACTTTGCAGAGCTGTCCTGGCACTCGGAGGGATGCTGGATGAATACCCAGGAGAGAGGCAGCAACCGGCACAGCCAAACAAGAGGAAGTGGGAAAAGAAGAGCCCCTTTGCTTGGTAGTGCCACCCAAATCAGAGAGGACGAGTCTCTGGGTGAGACCCCAACTCACAGTGGAAGCAACACACCTGGCTTCTCATGTCCGGGGGGCAGGAAGGAAGGGGAGAGATATCTCCCTTGGCACAAACCAGGTGCAAGGAGGAGTGGGCATGGGAAGAAAGGGGCAAGGCAGGGGACAGCTTGGTGCGTAGGTGTGTTGCCAGTGCACACACGCAGAAGAAAAAGGGGGCAGCGGTTCCACATAGATGCAGCGCCAGAGCAGAGATGGCACACACGGCAAGGTGGCTCCCATGGCAACTAGCGCCAGCCGTGTCCCTGCCATGCGCCCTACATAGAAAGCTAGGTGGTGGGGTGGGAGGGAAAGCTAGGCAAGGAGTGCCAGGGAAGGCACCATTTTGCTTGGAGAAATTTTGGAGCAAGGTCTCCCCCATCAGCCACTGCTACGCTCCTCTTTCTGGCTAACCTCCCTTCTCTGCTGCCATAAGAAAGAGTTGGCCACAAAGGGTTTTTCCATTCAACGTTTTATGCAAACCGAAGATTATAATAATACAATGGGGCAGTACCAGTGCTAGGGATGGTTGGGGTGCATGGAGGGCAGGCAAGGCGGTGGGTAGTGGGTATCTGTGCTTAACCAGGGAGGACCACCCTGGCCAGAATCGGGGGGTTTCCCCACATGACGTGGGTGCTCTGACCACCTCAAGGGGAACGGTGGCCCATGGTGGCTGGCCCTCTCCACCTCCCTCCCGGAGAACGAAAGGTTGGGGGGGGGGCGCTGCTGTGGCGTGGGGCAGTCCAGGCACCCCTTGGCGCTGTCTCTCTCTCTTGCCTCTCTCTGTGCCCCCTTCTGACAGGCCCCTTTCCCCCGGCTCCGCTACCTACCTCCTTTCCTACATATTTTCTTGTTGGGTTTTCGGGCGCATTCCTTGGAAATCCGTTTTACTGTAAAATGAATAAAAGACTACAAAATAACAGGAGGCTCCAGTGCATGGCCTGGGCATGCAATCCATCCTCTTCCCTCCGCCCTCCCGCCTTCCACCCCCCTCCATATCCCAGACACAACTCCCCCCATCCCCACCTTCTGCCCTCCTCCACCCCACAACCGACCCATCCATGGGGCTGACCGACCGCAGGGACAGGAGTGGGAAAGGGGGTGCTGCTGCTGCTGCTGCTGCTGCTCTTGAAGGAAAACTCTGGAGCAAAAGAAGTGTGCTGGGGGGAGACGGGGAGGAAGGGGAAGGGGGCTTATGCTAAGCATGGCCCTGCCACCTGGCCCCCCACCCAGGGAAGGGGTTGCCAGCTCTCCCCAGTGCTGCTGCTGCTGTGCAGGTAAGAGGCTCCCTCCCAATGGCCCCACGTCTTCACTGGGACTGGGCTCCCCATGCCACCCCTTGTGGTGAGGCTGGAGAGACACTCAGGGGGCTTGCGATACTTACGGTTCAAAGGAGATGACCCCTCCCTGGAAAGGAAGCGTTAAGGCAGAGGCCCCCAGCCTCACCACAAAGGGCCCGGCCCCTCAAGGCAGGCAGGGCTGTGGGTCCCTACCCTCCCCGCCATGTGCCACCCTCATTGCTGACCGTGACACCGGGGAGGGGGCAAGAGACCCCTCCTGCGAATCCAGCCCAAGTCCTGGCCAGAGTTTGAGAAGCAACGCTGTCCCAGCATGAGAGAGAGAGAGAGAGAGAGAGAGAGAACGCACAGATAGCAAGGAAGAGGGAAAGCGCGAGCGCATGTTCCTCCCAGCCATGTTCCCCGCTGACCCCCAGCTGGCACATCAAAACTTGGGGGGAAAGAGAGAAAGAGAAGGTCAAGGAAAAAGGAGAACCCCAAACCTGGCCCCCAAAGGGCCCCCACACCAGCAGCGCTCGCTCGCTCGCTGTCAAGATCTGCGGTCAGGCTGGAGAGTTTTCTCATCTTTTGCAAAACACAAAGAGAGGAGCCCGTAATGCTGGTGCGGATGAGGATGCCATGGGTGGGAAGGCAAGGTGAGCAGAGGCAGCACACGGGTGAGGAGCGCATGGGCACAGGAGCCAGAGAGAGAGAGCAGCCAGGAGGAGCAGGCAAGGCGAGCAGAAGGGCACCAGAGGATGGCATCTCCACAAACAGACAGACAGACAAACAGAGAGGCACATGCGGAGAGTGGCAGAGGAAGGCAGGGCAAGGCCGGCATGCGGCAACCACATGAAACCAACTGCTGAGGGAGAGACGAGAGAGAAAGAGAGACAGAGAGAGCACCGCCTCTCTCGCTGACACCCCGCTGGGGACTCACCATCCTCGGTGGGGATGTAGATGTTGAGGTACAGGCAATCCTCGTTGGGGTCCTGGATGTAGGTGGCCACAATGTCCAGGTTGGAGGTGAACCAGATGGGCAGCATGATCTCCGGCACGGCAGTGTGGATGTTCTGGGGGCACACTGGGGAGAAGTGGGTGGCATTTCGGATCCCCGACCAGGAGGGCGGTGGGTCGGGGGGCATGAAGCGCTTCTCCCCGATGGGGGGTGCTGCATAGGGGACCCCCAAGTACTGGTCCACGGGCCCCAGGATCTCGCTGGGCAAGGGCACCCGCAGCCCCCGCAGCTTCCCGTAGTGCGTGTTCACCGTGGGCGAATAGGCCTGGCTCTCCATCTGCACCACGGCCGAAGCGAAACTGAGGATCCAGAGCGCCAGGCCAGCCTCCCAGCCAGCAGCAGCCGCCTCGGTCACTTGCGAGAAGGGGGAGAGGAGCGGTGGGCACCAGAGAAGTGACCGCCACATGGTCTGGGGAGGGTAGTGCCAGGAGCCAGGCCTCAAGCAGACTCTTGGGGCTCACAGGACCCCCATGGCGGAGCAAGGACACTATCCGGCAGGTGAGGAGACGAGCCAAAGGGGGTCAAGGGCAATGGCCAGTTCCTTCTCTAGAGCCCCCCGCCGGCTGCCAATGATATTGCCCTTCTAGCTGGCACAGCTTTCCAGAGATGGGTGGCTCTGTGAGGAGAAGGAACAGGAGGTTAATAGGGCTGGGGTTTGTGGGGTGGGAGAGATTTAGGGGGCCATTTCAGCCTCTCCAATACCGAACATACAAAAGAACAGCATTAAAATGGAATCAAACTACTACCAGCAACATTTCAAATTCAAAATGATAAAAAGCTGTTTTAAAAAAAAACACCTGTAGAGTTAAAATAATAAAACCAGTATAGCACTTGTTAAAAGTCCTTTCGTTAAAAACGTTCCGGGGAGAACGCTGAAAACTGTTGCTCTGCAAGGGGAACTTTAATTTAAAAATACACAGCATCCCGGCAAGTACAGCTTCTGGGATTGTCTGGAGGAAAATGCAGGGCATCACAGAGCCAACATGGCAAAATGGTTTGTGGATTAGACTACGATTCTGGAGATCAGGGTTTGATTTGCTGCTTGGCTATGGATACCCACTGAGTGACCATAGCCAAGCCAGATACTCTAACCTCAGGGGAAGGCAATGGCGCACCTCCTCTGAGCAGATCTTGCTAAGAAAACCCCTTGATAGGTCCACCTTTGTGATTACAAATCTGGAGACCATTCTGCCTTTGAAACCCACTGGGTAGTACAGTACTTTTTTGTGGGTTTTTCGGGCAATGTGGCCATGTTCTAGAAGAGTTTATTCCTGACGTTTCACCAGCATCGGTGGCTGGCATCGTCAGAGAAAGATGCTGTCAAAATGTCAGGAATAAGCTCTTCTAGAACATGGCCACATCACCCAAAAAACCCACAAAAAAGTATGGATGCTGCCCATGAAAGCCTTTGACTGCCCACTTGGGGCGAGTCACACACTCTCAGCCCCCCCAAATCCCATGATAGGGTTGCCATAAGCCAGAAACAACTTGAAGACGCACAGCAACAAAGAAGCAGCAGCAGGGGCCTGTGGGCTGCCATGTCAATGGGGTCTGAATTCCAACTTGAAAGAAGCCGCCGGTCCTTATCCCTAAAATAGGTTTAGCGGCTTGGATAGCTCCTTTCAATTTCAGACTAAAACCTAGCATAGATTCACCACCCAAGTGGCACAGGTGATGCCACTATGGAGAGAAGGCCTGCAAATAGCATCAGGAGTGGAGGCTGCAGACCTGGCTGGCAATTGACTACCTGGTTAGATGGGTCACTGGTCCAACCCAGGGAAGCTTTCCCATCTTATACAGAGAGAAGGAAACGCTAGAGCTCAGGTTCAAACACTGTCCCTGGGGTATTCTTCTCCAGTGGAAACACACTCTGTATAAGCTCAGATGACAGAAGTGTGTCCCCATGTGTTCCATACAGGGCAAAGACTTGCAGGCCATTTTGAGCATGCACCCCTCTCTTTCACAGCCAGAAAGACACAGTCCAATGTTGAAAGTAGGCAACTTGCAATATCGACCCATATGTGATCCATGCCAGCAAGCACCCAGGCTGCCCGAGTAACTTTTATACCCAAAATCACCGTTCCAAGAGAGACAATGCCAAGCCAAAGCAGAGGCTGGTGCGTTTTTGTGCCTCTCAGACCTTGCCTTGTGTTTAGACTGGTATTTCTCTGGACTGAACAGATCCATCCCTCCATAAAGCTGACATTGCTTGGGCCTTGCCTACCTGCGCTCAGGTGCCCGACAGCAATTACCATCTTTACCTCCAGCTGGAAACAGCTTAGCAGACTTTCCCGCTTTCATAGCATGAATCCCAATTTTCTGTTAGCATCCTCCATCGGCCCAAATCCTTTCATACGTTCCATTCTTCCTCATCCTATATTGGATAATGGCTTTTCCGTGCCAGGACTTTTAAAAGCTTGCTGAACCTGGCAGCGCGATATGCATTATTGTGAGGCAGCATGCATTATGGAGATACCCATCGGGAGACGCAAAGTAGGCAAAGCCATACATTGTGAACCAGACCAAGCTATGGGATTTCAAGTGCTTCAGATTTCTTCAGATGACAGCTGCTTTCCAATCTATAGGCTCCAAGTTTCTTCCATTGTCAAGCAAAGCTTTTCAGGGGAGTCTGATAAAAACAATAACCATAACACATTACAAGCTCTTTGCATGGCAGCTCCCCAGACACGTTCCTCCTTACCAGCCATTTGGAGGGATCGTGGAGGCAGCGGGGGCAGAAGGGAGCCTCACCATTCAGGGTTCCCATTTCTTCCAGGAGCCAAGTCCCAGGGGAGGAGGAGGCTGGGAACCACGGTGGAAGGAGGGCCCTTCCTTCCCTTGAACCAGCCAGACAGTCCTTTGGGGACGCCTTGCGTGCAAGGGGGGGGGGTCCTCCACCGAGCCACGTCCGAATTACTGGAGCATGAAAGAAGGTCCCCGCTGCAGAGGTAGCTCTGGGCAAACGGAGACACTCGCTTGGATGGAAGGAAGGAACAGAGAAGGAAAACGATCCGGAAAGCCGCTTTGGACCACATCCAAGTCGGGACTGGGCCAGCGGGGAAACCAGAATAGCACCAGGGAAGAAGCAGAAGGCCAGGCGTGCTGATCAGAGGTGGGAGCCATGTAGCACAGCATCCTGCGCCTCGCTGTGCCCAAGCAGGTGCTCCCTGGGAAGGCCACAAGCTGGACACAGGTGCAACCACTGAATCCTCCCCCATGATATTCGGTGCAAATTGCCATCATGCTGCAACATGGGAAAGAGTACATCCACAAAGTAGAAGGAGGGGAGCTGCAAACCGACCATAGCTGCATCCGCACTGCGGGAATAATCCGGTTTGACACCACTTCAACTGCTGTGGCTCAAGGCTATGGAACTGTAGGAACAGTAGTTTGCTGCAGCATTGGAGCTGTATGTGAGGAATGGACTGTCTTCTTTCATTCTCAGCGGAAAGCAGCTCAGGCTGAAGCTAAACAGTGGAGGGCAGTGGCAAATCTACCTCTTCCATTGCCAACATTGAACTCTCCTAGCTGGTCTTGTGGATGTTGGAGGGGGAATGAATTCCCAGCTTTTGGCAGCAGAGAAGCAGCCAGGAAATTATGTTCAAAATTATACTGGTGGACCAGGAAAGGGTTTGCAATGTGGAGCTTCCCCAGACAGGCCAAATGCACTGGGAGGGCACAGAATCTGTTGACCTCAGAATTCATAGCATCACGGAGTTGGAAGAGACCCCCAAGTTCTCCATTCTGCAATGGAGGAATACAAAATTAATGCATTCCTGACAGATAGCCATTCACTTTCTGTTTAAAAACCTACAAAGAAGGAGGCTTCACTGTCCTCCAAGGCGACAGCAGTGTCTCCCAATGTCAAACAGTTCAGGTGGAATCGCTTTTCCTATAATTTGCATCCATTGCTCCAAGTCCTAGTCCCTGGAGCAGCCGAAAACAAGCTTGCTTCATCCTCAATATGCCATCCCTTCACATAGTAAACATGATGCATGGTTGTTGTTGTTTGTATTAAAAATAACTAAAACAACTTTTCCTGGACTATTTTCTGGCAAACTTGAGCACCAGAATCAACATTTTATTCCCACTCTTTGCTAGTAGTTTTCTTTTTCATTCTGAGACTTATCAGAACAAAACAAAATCTCCTCTTCTCCTACTTTCTCTCTCCTTTTTAATATTGTTATGGGTTACTGCATTATAGTGTGATAGTGCAAAAGTGCATTTTCATTCATGCACTATAACTAGGAATTTGTTTAGAAAAAGGACAAGATTTGTCTTTCAGGCTCTAAGATCATCTGAGCAAACCATGATTTAAAGAGGAAAAAAGTAAATCTTTGGAAGGGCTCTAGGACAGATCCAAGAAATTATTCCCCCTAAAAAAGAAAGGAAGAGGTAACAACAACAACCAGCAAAATTCAAGGAGTTATTGTATGAAAACACACAACATTTTAAACTAATCTGTTCAGGGTGTTGTTCTGGTTGTTGTGAGCACCGCTTCGTAGGCACCCAGCGCACTAGTCCTGTGCCAAAAAGCATTGCAAGGGTTACCCTTAAAGGACTGAAGAAGAGTTGTTTCCCAGCATCTACACTTTGCAATCTGGCTGCCGGGAAAACATGATTTTGCAACCGCGAAATGTCTGGATGGATCAGTGAAGTCAACACAACCCTCTCAAGTGTGTTTGTGGGAGCGTCGAGGAAAAAATGGTGCCTAGAAAGTCCCAAATGATCAGCGAAGGCCTGAAAACTTTTGCTGGATCTTGCTTAGGATTTTGTAGACAGGAGATGGCTGAGAACTGTTCCTCCTCCTTTGCAAGAAGCAACTATTCAGCCTTCCCTTTGGATCTGGAACTTGTAGACGGTAGCTGATAAACGACAAGAGTTTTTCAGCACGTTTATTGCTCTGGCTTCGCAAACGCCAAAAAACCCACCCCTTTTCCAAAGGCATAGAGTGCCAAAAGCTTTCAGTGCCATTATCTTTTTGCTTTCCCAAACTCACGCATTGTTTCCTCACATGCTTCCCTCGGGATATTTAATCCTTTTATTTGCCTCCAGGATCCTCACGGACTCAACGTTTGCCAGTGTCCTGAAGCCAAACTCTGCTCCTTTCTTCTTCCCTGTTGCTCCAGAGAAGGGCTGGAACCCAGCGGTAAAAACTGCAGGGGAGGTGATGATTTTGGCTGGATTTCTGGAGAACTTTCCCCGCAAGGAGGTCTCATTTGGCGGCGGGACAATCTGCCTCGGCAAGCGGCAGACTCTGTTTTGCAGGAAGACTTTAAAGCAGACGCTGGATGGTTGTCCAAAATGCTATAGCTGCGTCCTCCCGGATGGACTACATGATCTCCAAGGTCCCTTCCAACAGCCCCAGCAGCGCCTAAGGAAGCCCTATTTGGCATGGACTTTTTAAAAAGGCTGTTGTTCTAGGTGTTCACCTTAATTTGGGAAATTGTGGGAGTCCCATATCATGAGAAATAAAAGGGCTTTTTCTGCCTGCCCTTGTCCTCTCTGTGGATTGAAGCAGCCATTTGCTGCCCTTGGTCAAGATTTGCTCCACAGAGCATATGGGTGGGCATCCTCATTATCATTATTATTATTATTATTATTATTTGGATCCCGCTCTTTTCCCTGAACTGGCACTCAGAGTGGTTCAACAATATTAAAAAACAATACATTGGGCCCTTGGTATCCTTCACTAGGGTTTGGTTCCAGGACCCCCCCCCCCTGGATACCAAAATCCATGAATACTCAAGTGCCATTATATGCAATGGGGTATCATCATCATCATCATCATCATCATCATCATCATCATCATCATCACAGTGGGCCCTTGGTATCCTTTGCTGGGGTTTGGTTCTAGGATCCCCCGTGGATACCAAAATCCGTGGATGCTCATGTCCCATTAAATGCAATGGCACAGTAAAATGGTGTAATAGAAATCATAGTATCCTAGAATCCTAGAGTTGGAAGAGACCCCCAAGAAGGGCCCTGATCCAGTCCAAACCCCTTCTTCTGCCATGCAGGAACGCTCAATCAAATCATCCCCACTGACAGATGGCCATCCAGCCCCTGTTTAAAGACCTCCAAAAAAAGAGACTCAAAGGCAGCATCTTCCACTGTCAAACATCCCTTTTATTGTCAGGAAGTTCCTTCTAATGTTAAGGGGGAATCTCTTTTCCTGGAGTTTGCATAAACGTCCTTTATATAAAATGGCAAAGTCAAGGTTTGCTTTTTCAGAAGGTATATTTAAAACATTTTCAAGCCGTGGAGGCTTGAATCCATGGATGAGGGCCAATCGCACAATTAAAAACATAGAAAAGAGGTGCATTAAAAATAACGGAGCAAAGACCAATGGTTGCCTCAAGCAGAGAAAGGCTAAAACTCAGCCCCAGAGGAAGAGAGTCTGGTCCTAGATCTTGGCAGCCTCCTTCTATTGCAGGGATTGCAGGGCAACGGGAAAGTAAAATCAAGTCACCTGTCGACTTATGGCAACCCCATGGCTTTTTTCATAGGGTTTTCTTGAGCAAAGAGTCCTCAGGTGTGGTTTTGCCAATTCTTTCCCCTAAAATACAGCCTTGAGGCACCTGGGATCATGACTCTGGAAGATCAGGGTTCAAATCCCTTACTTTGCCCTGGGAACCCAGTGGGCGAACTTGGAGGACTCCCACTCTCTCAGCCTCAAAGGCAAGCCAGAAGAAATCTGGCCAAGAAAACCCTACAACAGGGTTGCCAATAGGCGCATAACGCCAAAAGCTTATTGCAAACAAAGACATAAATATTGACGCCTGGTTTCTCCCATCCAGGGCCTTCTTCTTGCCTCCATCGCAGATGCAGAAACTGGACTCCCCTGAGCCCTTTGCAACTACAGATCGCTCACCATGCTAAAGCCCAGCCTGATGCCACTCTGGTATTAATGCCGCACCCCAAATGCATGGAAAAACGTTCACCGCGGCCTTGGCTTCTCACAGCTCTCGGTGGCAAGATGGCAGCGAATCCTGCCCCTCTCTCCAAGCCTTGGCACCCATGTGCATGGAGCAGATGCTACTGCATTCCAGCGCCAGGCCTTGCCGGGAACAGGTCCAGGCTGGGCAGCCGCTTCCCTCACATGGAGGGCACATGCACATGGGCACAGACGCCACAATCCCCACACAACTGGGAAGTAAGCTGCTCAGGTAGGAAACCTTCTCAAAAGAATCCTTCTCGCCTGGGGAGGCAATGGTGGTGCAGGCAGAAGGAGGTTTTCCTTCTCTTGTCACATATCCTTCTCCCTGACCTGATGTTTCTCTATGCACAAGGCAAGGAGGAGAGAAAAAAGGTCAGGCATTCAAGTCTTAGACTTCTCTGCCTTCAGTCTGTAGAGAGCTCTTGTAGCACCTTTGAGACTCACTGAAAGAAAGAAGTTGGCAGCAGGAGCTTTCCTAGACTAAAGCCTAAGACCAAAGTAGATTTAAGTCTGAGAAAGCACATGCTGCCAACTTCTTTCTTTCAATCAGTCTCAAAGGTGCTACAAAGCTCTCTACATACTGATCCCACAGACTAACACAGCTATACCTTTGAATTCTCTGCCTTCAGTCCAACACGTCACAGAATCACACATTCATCAAGTAGCAAGGTACCCCAAGGGCCATCTTGGGAAGGCCTAGCCCCTTCCATCTGCACAGGAATCTATGGCTAAGGCATCCTTGAGAAGTGGCCCTCCAAGCTCCATGCAAAAACCTCTAAAGAAGGAGAGTCCACCATCTTTTGTAGGAGTTCATACCAATATTGAACTGCTCTTCCTCTGAATTAGTTCTTCCTAAGGTTTAGTTAAGGAGTCAGTGGGAGGCATAGTGGTTTGGGGACTGGACTACGACTCTGGAGACTAGAGTTGAATTCCAATCCACTGGGTGACCTTATTATTATTATTATTATTATTATTATTATTATTATTATTTATATCCCACTTCTCCAAAGAGATCGAAGCAGCTAACAATAAAACATCTTTAAAATACAATAAACATGCAAAGCAAGCAAGTCACACTCTCCCAGCCTCAGAGGAAGGCAATGGCCAACCTCCCCTGAAGAAAACTTGCCAAGAAAACCCTATGGTAGAGTGCCTTAAGGTCACCGTAAGTCGGAAACAACTTGAAGGCACACAACAACAACAGCAACAATAACAACAACAGTCTTAGAAGTCAGCCTCAGGGGAAGGCAATAGCAAATCTCCTCTGAATAGGTCTTGCAGAGGAAACCCCATGATCGGGTCACCTTAGAGTCATCATAAGTCAAAAACGACTCAAAGGCACACAACAACAACAATAGCAAGGTTTTGGTTGGGATCTCCTTTCCTTTTCCTTGGAATCAATGACCCTTTGGACCAGTAGCCTCTCACCTCTGCTCCTTCCTTCCTTCCTTCCTTCCTTCCTTCCTTCCTTCCTTCCTCTTTGCAGAGCACTGAACAGGTGGCTGCTGTCCCTTCAGTACCACCTTGTCCTCTTTGAGCATGCAAAGATAACATTATTATCTTTATAATGATATTAACTATTATTGTTAATGAGTGGGGAAGATTGGAAGGAGCCGGGAAGGGGGTCTGCAACAAACAGGCTCTGGAGGAACAACAGCCAACATGGGCACTGCCTAAAGCTCACCCAAGGAGCAGGAAAGTGGCAGCAAGGCCCTTTAAAGCTTTACAAGGGAAGGCATCATTTGCAAGAGAAGGAAGCAAGGAATCATAGAATCCTAGAGTTGGAAGAGACCTCAAGGGCCATCAAGTCCCATCCCTTGCCATGCAGGAATACACAATCAAAGCACCTCAAACAGATGGCCATCCAGCCTCTGTTTAAGAAGGATTTTGTTGCACATGCCGTACATGCTGTTGCCTGTTCATTTTGATGCACATTATACATGGGGTTTCTCGTAAGCAGGAAAAGAGCAAAAGGGGCAAAGAAGACAATCCGCAATACTGTCAGATTATAGACTTTGAAAGGGCCAGAGCCCAGATAGCTGGCTTTCCTTGCTGTCAACTGAGGTCTCCCTTTCCCAAGGGGCGGCAAAGCTCCACCATGTGCAAGCCAGACCGCAAGAAGGCCAGAAGCCTTAGCAAGGCCCTGGGAGGGAGAAAGGCCTGCAGAGGCCTCAGGGCCCCCCAAGGAGCCTCCGTGGAGGTTTCCCGCAGCAGCATCCGCCATGGCTCCAGCATGACGTCAGCCTGCTCCAACATGGGGACAGCCAGCCAGCCAGGCACGCAGGCAGCCCTTTTGCATGCAGCCGGTAAGCTGCCCTGGCTCAGTGTGCGAGAAGAAGCAGCAGCAGCAAGATCCCTCCACCAGCCACAAGTTGCCTGCAAATCGAATTTCACACTTGCGCACCCTTGGACACAGAACGGGTGTGCTCCCTCCTCCGTAACAGGAGACAACCCTTCCCAAAGAACATCAGCCTGCATGGCTTTGTCACCCCTTCCCTGGACGTCCGGTCTTCCCAAAAGACCAGGGCTGTGATATCCTGGCCTAGCCTCGGTTGACCTCACAGCCCCTGGGGAAGGGGCTTCTGTGCAAGAAGGCAATCCCAAGCAATCCCACACCATTCAGACACATACCCTCCACACTTGTCACTTGTGAAACCCACATTGCCTCTTTTCCTCCATAGAAACTTGTGTGCATGGTCTGTCCCTGTCCAATTGCAAGGAGGAGATCTGAAGTGCAAAACTGGATTCCACTCCGTCCTCATGAATTTCCTCCTTTTACTTTAAATGCAGCCTTTGAATCAGCCAGGGCTGGTGTAAATAGACCAGGAGGCCTGGCCTTTTGTGGGATCAACTGATGATGATGATGATTCCTTTTCCCCAATACTAAGGTAGCTTGTATGTTAAAAATTACTTAATTAGATCCATGCAATCTCTTTTCACTTTGAGGGGGCCTGGGGCTTTTGACAGGGTTCAGGGGGCAACTTTTGGGTCCCAAAAACTGTATGTAAACCACCAGCCAGACATTGCCCATCCCTGCTTTACATTTTTCCTGTTGTTGTAATTTTCAGGGTTAAAAACCTTGCCTCTTCCTGCATTCATTGTTAATTTTGTTTCATTTCCAGGCAAGGCTAGGGGAAGGCAATCCACTTCCAACGCAAAAAGGATTACTTGCAAGCATGCGTGTAATCTTTCTGGAGAGAGGCTAGATAGCTTTTGTCATAGTCCCAAAGGGGCCCATGACCCAAACTAAAGGCAAAGACCCACTGCCCCATAAGTCAAGGGACTTTCCTAGACTCTTGTGTGGCTAGAAAAGGAAGATTCCTGACCCCAAAGCAGACTGTCTTACAAATTCAGGTCTTTCTCTTCTACCTAGAAGCCAATCCCTGGGATCTCCATTGAACTGAGGATGCCCTGCCTGCAAAGCAGAGACTTCAACTTGGAGGAGGCAAGGCAGGGAGTGAGTTTCACTTTGGGGTGCATCTACACTGTAGAAATAATGCAGCCTGACACCACTTTAAATGCTGCAGCTCCATCCTAGGGAATCTTGGGATTCATAGTTTTGTGAGGCACCAGCACTCTTTGGCAAAGAAGGCCAAAGACCCTGCAAAACTGCAAACCCCAGGATTCCATACAGCACTTAAAGTAGTGCCAAACTGAATTATTTCTATAGACTTGACCCTGGACATTCCTTCAGTCAGTGGTCTGACAGCTGCCACATTCTCCTGATACAACTCAAGCCACTGGTTCCCAAACTCCAGTCTTTTGGATGTTTTTGACTTCAACTCCCAAAAGCTCCACATAGCTTGACCAACAGTCAGGAATTCTGGGAGTTGAAGTCCAAAACAAGCAAGATTTGGGAACCACTGAAAGCTAATGCGTTCTGCTCTCTTTGGCATCCAGTACCAAAAGTACTAGATTGGCATTGGCATTGGCCTGCCCACCAGCCTCTGCCACCTTGGCAGCATTTCCTGGTGCAACTCCATTTGGGTTATGGTCCTCAAAAGCAGGGTGTCCTCCAACTGGGAGCTAATACACCCATTATGCATCCCTTTTGTTGTTTTTCTCTCTGCCCACCTGGAAAGGACATTGGCTCCAAGCCACTCCTTCTCTGATCCTGGAAGTTTATTTTGGGATGCCCTGCCCCCTAAATGCATGCTGCAGCACTTGCTTGGTTCCCAGCTGGATAGCTGCATCATTTATGCAACCAGACTGTTCTCAGGGGCAGAGAGAAACAGAGGGAGAATATACAGACCTGATTGCAACATCTGGATCAGTTGCACATTTCTCAGCTGTTACAAAACGCCGAGCAAGAGGGAAAATGCATGCATGCACCTTCATCTGCCATTGAACATCGTGCCAAAGCAATGGCCTGCATGTTTGAAAGAGCTCAGATGAATTAAATGTACCACATATGCGAAGCTTTTATACCAGTAGTGGTCATGTGGAGCAAGCAGGTACATGGGGCCAGGCAGTCTATAGGTAGCTATGTTCCCCATTTCCCAAGTTGTTCAGACTGAGAAGCCAAGCCAGGATCTAGGACCAGGGAGCATCCTGACTGAGGCTTTGCGTTACCTGAGTTCAAGGCGCCAGTACTCCCTTTGGCCGCCCACATAAAGCAGCATTGAGCCAGACAGCTGCTCCCTCCTCCAACAAAACACAACAGCAGGATGGAGATTCGCATACCTGAGCCCTTCTGCATGGGCTCCCTATTTAGACCCATGATGCCCTTCACCGCAGCAGCAGACATTTCCAAGGAAAGCTGTTTGCACATTCGGATGAGACCCGTTGCATGAAGAATGAGTGCAATGCAAGTGGACCAGTTTTGAGCCATCAGCCAAAGTGCAACTCTCAATGGACCAAGACAGAGCCTTGCTGGCATCACAGCCAGAGGACCCGGATTCCTCTGAGATGCTAAAAGGAGCTGGGCAGCTGATGCATGGCCTGGAGTCTCTGGAAACAGACCCAAATCTCCTCTGAGCATCTTGCTAGCTTTGTGTCCAGAAATCTAAAGGGACGATAGGACAGCACAAGATTTTCTGGATTCAAGAAATGGGAGTGGTCCTTGTTTTCTCCCTTCCAAACTATTCTTGGCTACCGCATTCCCAGTCTTACCCAAGCACAAACACTGGACTGAGATGGAGAAGGGAGGAAGGATGTTCATGAGAAATGCATGAACCAGCAGAGTAAGATGTGAGCATTTCCCTTGGAAGGATGCCACACAGGACACAAACAGGCAACCAACAACACCCAACTTGCATTTCCCTGAGTGCAGTCCAAAAAAAGGACCATCACCTAGAGCAGTGGTGCTCAACCTTCCTAATGCCATGACCCTTTAATACAATTCCTCATGTTGTGGTGACCCCCAACCATGCATCTCAGTTCCTAAGATCGTCGGATATATGTGTTTTCCGATGGTCTTAGGCGACCCTTGTGAAAGGGTCATTTGACCCCCAAAGGGATCGTGACCCACAGGTTGAGAACAGCTGAGCTAGAGTTTTGTATAGCTGACAGTACCAGCCAATAAGACTTGGCACTCCTCTTGGCACTGTCCATGTACCATTCTCAGTCATCTTTCCTTACAACAGCCCTGTAGGGCAAGCAAACATCCTTTTCCTTCTTTTGCAGATAGGAAACTGAGAAGAAGACAGTGTGCTTTGCTTAAGACTGTCTCCTGGGGAGGTTTTGGCTGAGGTTGGACCTATATGGGGGAACTGGGCCAGTCATCTGCTCCACACCAGTTCTCTGGAAGTGCCCTTTGCCCAAGAAAAACCCAGTTGCAGGTGCATGGCTTCTTTGTTCTGGACAAATGAGTAAAACAGCAGCTTGCTGACCAGCCACAGTTCTCAAAGACTCCAGGAAAGTGTCTTTCTGAGGATGTGACTGGTGGGGCTACAAACTGAAACCAGAACCTCCAACAGGCGAAGCGAAAACCATGCTTCCACCCTGAGTATGCGCCATGACTTTTGACCATACCACCACCATCCTCTCTTGCAAAGCGGCATGTGATGGCTTCTGTGCTCAGTCCCAGCCCGCCTCGGCCCTTGTGCTCTCCTCTGAGCCAAGGAGATAAGCTAAGCCCTTCCTCCAGCTGGAGGCCCTTCACAGCCTCGCTGCCCACGGACCCTGTCTGGCAGCCAGGGGAGCGCGAGAGGGCAGGGGAGATCTGCCAGCTTTATCGAGCGGGAAAAGCATCCCTTGTGGCTATGGGAAGCGGCTCCCCGTTTGCCGCAAGGGCCCAGTCCTTTCCTAGAGCGTGATGCCATTAACTTTGTTGCAAGCCAACTAAGGGCCATCAGCTAGAGTCTTGCATGGCACTATCCAATACGACTTGGCATCCCTCTTGGCACTGCCCATGTGCCATTCTCAAGTCATTTCCCCTTACAACAGCCTTATAGGGCGCAGCAAGTATCCTTTTCCTTAGTTTTTTGTGGGGTTTTTGGACTACATGGCTGTGTTTTGGAAGAATTTATTCCTGACATTTCACCTGGGTGGCATCTTCAGAGAATGGTGGCATGGAGATGTTGGGTGTGTGTGTGTGTGTGTGTGTGTGTGTGTGTGTGTGTACTGTGTGACTCGTGGACTTTGCATCCTTTCCCTTCTTTTGCAGATGGGATGCTAAGAAGAAGACAGTGTGCTTTGATTAAGTTCTTTGCTTAAAGCTGCCTTCTGGGGAGGGTTTGGTTGTGTGTGTGTCGGGATATGGAACAACAAGTCACAGAATTCTCCAATTAGCATGGCCATAAATTTATGGGATTTAGATCATAACACTCCAGAAAGGTGGGTTTCATGCATGCTATCTTTGCAGGCAGAAGGTCACGGGTTCAATTCCTGGCAACCTCTCCAAGAGGGTCTGAGAAAGAATCCTGCCCAAAACCCCACAAAGGGCCCTTGCATCTGCTGGTCAGTGCTGACAGTTCTGGTCAAGATGGACAAAGGAATCAACCCGATTGCAAAGCAGCTTCCTATGCCCTCCAACGCTGCCCTGAGATTCTTGGAAACATTGCATGATACAACTGATATATGAATAAACAAGCAAAGTGTGCTCAAAAGCACCAGGCATGTCCACACACACACAGCCCTCCACACTTTCCTTACAACAACCCTACAAGGAAGGCTAGGCAGAAATAAAGAGAGAAAGAAGAGAAAACAATATTGTTCTTTTCATGAAGGGCAGGATACACAAATCATATGGGTACTACATGTCCCAGAATATTCCTCGCTAGCAAACAGAGGCACACACCCAGAATTGCACCCATAAAGACCTCCTCCAAATAGGAATGGTGGCTTGTTTTAATTTTAAGCCCCCAAAATCTAGTCTGATCTATGACGCTAAGCAGGGTCAGCCCTGGTTAGTACTTGGATGGGAGAACACCAGCTAAATACCAGCTGATGTCAGTTGCGTTTCAGAAGAAGGAACTGGCAAAAGCTCCTCTGAGTACTCCTGTATGAAAAATTCATGGGGTCACCATAAGTTGACAGGCGACTTGAAGAGACAAAATGCCTTGCATTGCACACACAACCTGCAGCCTGCCCTGGAAATGCAAAGCAATAGGAAGTTGGAACTTTCCCAACTTGGAGCGAAGGGAGAGAGGCGGGTTCTGGGTCACAGACCAATCTTGCGAGGAAGACCATAAAGCTCAAGAGCCAAAGAAAATGCAAGAAAAACCTCTACAATTATAAGGCAGTCATCCTGCCCTCTTTAACTATGTGCAGCCTGGAAGAGCAAAGGATAGACCAGACCTTCCTTCCTTCCTTCCCTGCCTGCAACACACCTAGAAAGAAACCTAAAAGTCCAGCAAGAAATCTGGGATCTCTCTCTCTCTTTCTGGCTGCATCCACACTGGAGAAATAACACAGTTTGGCACCACTTTAACTGCCCTGGCTCAAGGCTATGGGATTCTGGGAGTTGGAGTATGTTGTGGGTCCAGAGCGAAGCTATATAGGGCCTTCCCAGCTTGCATCCATCTCTTCCACTCCACCAGACAAACAAAAAGGTGTCCTTGCACTCAGCAACTCCCCCCCTACTTTCAATGCAAAGACCTCCATTTTTTTTTGCCCCACCGGACCCCAGGGAGGACTGTGGCCCTGATCCGCCCATTGCACAACCTCCAAGGCAAAGGGTCGGGTTCATGGCATGGTGCCGCCAGGCCTAGGCAACCCCCCAAAAAGTAAGCAAGGAGCCAGAGATGCCACCTCTTCCACTTGGCAACTCCTGATTTCTGCTTCAGGGCCTTGGCACACTTTGGAAAGGCCAAGGACCCCCTGAAGTAGCCACTGGCCTCCTCTGGGTTTCTGAGAGATGCCAACCCATCCTCCAGATCTCCAACCTTTTTTGCAAGCCAATGGAAGCTGGTGGACTTCATGCAGAGAGGGGTGGGAAGAGATGCGAGTCCGCTCCAGACTTTAATCCAAAGTTTGCAGGAGCTAAGATGCTCAACCCATCTAGAGAAGGATTTGGGACCTTGCATTGCTCACATCACCTATGAGGCCACCATGAAGCCAAGCCACTGGGCAACCACACAGGTCCCAAAAAGAGCCCCTTGTCTATATCCTGAGGGCAACATGGAGCCCACCAGCCTCTATGGCACAAAGAGGGTTCAAGATGGGAGGGAGGCCCTCTCTCTGCACATGCTCAGGGGCACCCAGCCCTCCAGAGGCCTCCCTCCTCCTGCCATGCCCAAACACACACATGGACATCAATGCCAGCTGGGCAGTGGCCACATCCCCCTTTTGGCCTGAAAAGGAGCCCGGGTGAGCCTGGCAAGAGCCAACACACCTTGCCTGGCACCACATCTGGCAAACAGTGCCCCAAAGCCTTGCCCTCACGGTTGCTGGGCAGTGGCCACATTCCCCTTTCAGCCCCTCAAAGCTGATACAACTCTGGCAAGAGCCAGCCAACACAACTTCGCCTGGCACCATGTCTGGGGATAAAGGAGGGTGAGCAAAGCAAAGTGGTGGCAGGCCCCAAAGCGTTGCCTTCATGGCGGCTCTCCTGGGCCCTTGATCTCAACCACCATCTCTGGAGAGGGTGGCACCAACACATTTGCCTGGCAAGGATCTCTTCTCATGGACCCCTCGCCTTTGCAGGCCTCACCCGCAGCATCAGGATGGAGGATGCCCGCTGTCGGGGCTGCCAAGGAGAAGTGAAGGAGGGAAAGAGGGAGGGAGGGGGCAATGCCAGGGGGGGGGGGGGGGTGGGGGGGGGAGGCCAGGGGGGGGGGGGCAAGGGGCCTAATCTCAGCCTGGAAATGCAAGGGGGGTTAATGCCAATGGGGGGGTTGATGCAAAGGGGATGAATGCAAAGGCGGTTGATGCAAAGGGACCCATTGAGCCTAGTAATGCAAGGGGAGCAATTCCAAGAGGGGGTTAATGCAAGGGGGGTGTTAACGAGAATGGGGTTAATGCCAGGGGATTGGCAATGCCAGGGGTGGGTGGGCGGATTTAATGCCAAGTGAGGGGGCAATGCTAAGGGGAGGGGGTCTGCTGGTCGGACAATGCCAGGGGGGTTAATGCAAGGGAGGCAATGCTAAGGAGGGGGGTTAATGCCAAGGGGGTGGGCAATGCCAAGTGGGGGTTAACGAGAAGGGGGTGAATGCCAAGGGGTTGGCAATGCCAAGGCAGGGTTAATACCAAGGGGGGAGGGCGTAGAGGGCCCCCCAGAGGGCTGGGGGCTGCTTTCGGGGGAGAGGCCCCCAATCTTTGCCTGGGATGCCCCCCTTGGCCTCCGGAGGGGGAGGGGGCGCGCAAGACTGGGCCGGGCACGCGCACGAGGGACCCCCCCATCGCCACCCCCCAGCCCCCATCATTTGGGGAGAAAAGAGGGGGATGGAAGAGAAAGACCGGGGAAGCGATGGAGACAGAGGCAGGCAGACAGAAAGGGGGGTCCTCATTTTGGAAAAATCAGCCCCCCCCCCCAAAAAGACCTTTGGGAAGAGGAAAATGGGGGGGGGGGGTGATGAAGCCCCCTCCTCCTCCTCCTCCTCCTTTCCCGCACCGTCTCCATGGCAACGCCGGAGAGACCCGGGCAGACTGCAAAAAGCCTCCATCCTTTTGCAAGCCCTTTTTGCATCCTAAAAGAAAAGGGGGGGGGGGAAAAGGGGGGGGCCGGGGGAGCAGGGGGGGGGGGGGTTAAAATGATGTCTGGAGGGGGGTCTTCAGCCCCTTTCAGTCCGTCCACACGCAGAGACTCACCCGGAGCTGATGCGGGATGGTCGCCACCGGAGCCCCCTTCCTCGCCATGCCTTCCTCTTCTTCTTCTTCCTCCTCTTCCTCTTCCTCTTCCTCCAGTCTTTCCAGAGGAAAGATTATTATTTTTTAATGTTTTTTAGGCGGGGAGGGATCCAGGAAAAATGGGGGTCGTCGAAAAAGGCTGCAGCCTCCTCCGCCTCTGCCGAAAAGGAAGAGAAGAAGGAGAAAAAAGAAAGAAGGAGAAAAAGGAGGAGGAGAGATCCCCGCCCCGGCCAGACTGCGGGAGCGCGCCCACGGCCCTCCCTGCGCGTCCACGAGGCCAAAGAGGAGGAGGAGGAGGAGGAGGAGGAGGAGGAGGAGGAAAGGGGGGTCTTCCAAGGGGTAACCCCTTCCTCCCCAAACGCCCCTCTTCCCCCCCCTCTTTACCTCTCCTTTTTCTTGTTCTTTCTTGCAAGACCCCCCTCCTCTCCAAGAGTGACCTTTGACCTCAAGGAGGGAGGGAGGGGGGAAGGGAGGGGTGCGTTTGGAGACACTCCCCCGCCCCATAAGTTGACTCCCCCCCTTCTTCCTGTTGGGGGGATTCTGAGGCATTCGCAAAAGAAATGCCAATTGGATTGCAATGTTTGGCCAATGCTGTTGCCATTTCTTTGCGAAGGCTTTTGCAAACTCTGTCGCTCTCTGGCAGGACTGGGCTTCAGCAAGAAGAGACACAGGCCCCCCATCGTCCCAGAGGCCTGCCTTTTTGGAAGCCCCAAGCCCCTTCCTCAAAAGGGGAAAGCCTCTGTGAAAAGGGCAATGGAAAAGCTGGAGTGGATTCCCAGCCCCACTGGCATGGGATTTCTCAGGCAAAGGCAAGCCTTAGGTCCCTCCTTGGAGAGAAAGCCATCTCTCCCCTGACTTCTGGCTCAGCACCAGCCTTGGATGTTGGACTACAACTCTGGGAGACCAGGGTTCAAATCCCGGCTCAGCCATGGAAACCCAATGGGAAACCCAGGGCAAGGCACACTCTCTCAGCCTCAGAGGAAGAGAATGGCAAACCTCCTCTGAACCAATCCTGCCAGGAAAAAACTCATGAGAGGCTGGCCTTAGGGCCTCCATAAGGCAGAAATGAGTTGAAGGCACACAACAACAACAACAACAAACGTTGGGGGTCTCCCCTTAAACAACTGATGATGATCATTTTCATTTCATGGGTGATATTTTAATATCGTACTGGTTTAATGCTATTTTAATGTGCGCGTTTGTACGCTTGTAATTGTATGGTTTTAATTTGTAAGCCACTCTGGGTTCCAATTTTGGGAGAAAGTGGGATTAAAAAAGGAGGAGAAGGAGAAGAAGGACAAGGAGGAGGAGGAGGAGGAGAAAGAGAAAGAGAAGGAGGAAGAGGAGGAGAAGGAGGACAAGAAAAAGGAGGAGAAGGACAAGAAGGAGGAGGAGAAGGACAAGGAGAAGGAGGAGAAAAAGTAGGACAAGAAGAAGGAAAAGGAGGATGAGAAGAAGGAGGAAAGAGGAGGAGAAGAGGGGGGAGAGGCCCCTAGGGTAAAGGGTGTGTGTCTGTCTTTCTGCCTGATGTCTAAGCAAAGGCTGTGGTGCTTGTGGGGCCATGGCTGGGCATCCAGAGAGCCCACTGGGCCCGAGGCTTTCAGGAAAGGAAGCCCTTTGCCCCGTTCCCAGCTTCTGGGGTGGCAGCAGGGGCTCCTTCCTACCTCTCTCTCTCTCTCTCTCCAGGGCTGCTGTCCAAGGTGCTGCGCTGCTTTCATCTCTCTTCCTTCCAGAGCCAGGCCCAGCAGGAGCATCTCACATCACAAGCGCCAGGAAGAACACATGGAGCACATCCTATAACTGGAAGCAGAAAGCGTCCATGAGCATCAAAGGGGCCTCCTTTCAAAAACACGGTTTCCCTCTTTCCATTTCCATCAGGAGGTGCCTTCGGAGGCAGAGAAGATGCTGAGGGCTCTCCATCTCTGGTGGGCCTTCAAGTCATTTCTTAGGGTCTTATGGTGACCTGGGGTTTTCTGGGCAAGATTTCTTCAGAGGAGGCTTGCCATGGCCATCTTCTGAGGCTGAGAGAGTTTGACTTGCCTAATAATTTCTGCAGTTTGGATGCACCTGAAGCCCAGCCGAGAAAATCTTAGGTTAGCGTTGGTACAATTCAGAGTAAACTCAAAGGCACAGAACATCAACAAGGGTTAGAAAAGGGACTGGTTGCGGTTGCTCTGACCCCATAAAATGAGCCACACATACCATAAGCACAACCCTCGAGAGAAAGGCAAGGAAAGGGACCTCTGTGCTTCCGAGGCCCTTCAAAAGGAAAGGCAGATCCAAAGCCAAAGGGACAAGAAACGGAGCCGGCAAAGGCAGAGCCTCAAATGCTCCAACATCCTTTTTGCTCTGATCCCCAGCCTCTGATGAGAAGCCTTCATGCGCCGCAAAACTTTGCCAACAAGCGCTTAAAAGCACCAGCATCTCTGTAATGAAAGGTGACACCTTTGTACCTCTTTTCCTTGCTTCTCTGATATGACCATTTTTTATGACACGGTTTCATTATTCAGCGGCAAAACAAAGGCCCCGCAAAGCCAAAGGAACGAGAGAAGAAAGTGCCAGATCTCTGCAAATTACATTTCCGTGCAACGTAGATGGTGTTTTGCATTGCAACTTCTATGTGTGTGTGTTGTACGTGTGCAAGAGAGATTGATCCCTATCTACACAGCTCAGCTACATAACAGTACAATTAAAGCTCTGAAACTTTACAAAGCCAAAGGAAAAAGTCTGCAGAAAAGTGTTGCTGTGCAGAAAGACAATGTTACAGCGCTGAAAGCGGCGCCATTTTGAAGAAGGACCGGCCTGCGCTCTCCTTTCGGCCATTTGAAATCCTGGCCAGGAAAAATCTAAGGAATACTGGAAGACAGTTCACTTTCAGACTCGGGAGATATTAAAAATTCAGTTACACCTGATCCTAAACTGTTGCTTTATCTATAACCGTATTTAGTAAGACATAAAGAAGGAAACGCAGAAGAATACTTTTGTATATGGTTACGGCAACCAGAGTATTATTGGCTGAGAAATGGAAAGGAGAGAAAGGTCCGGAAATAGGGAGATTGGCTGATTAAAAGGTATGAATTTATTGAAATAGATAAATTGTGACTGTGTTATTATTATGAGGAAATACCTCCCACCCACCTCAAAAAGGGATGGGAACCACCTATTGAATACTTGTATAAGGACCCTAAACGTATTATTGGGTTAGAGTTAATAAGAATGTGTTGTTAGTGAAAATGTATATGAAGGAGAAGATTTGTAGTGTGTGTGTGTGTGTGTGTGTGTGTGTGTGTGTGTGTGTGTGTGTGTAATGTAATGTATTTGAAGAAACCTTGCCAAGAAAACCCCATGATAGGTTGCATTAGGGTCACTGCAACTCGGAAATGACTTGAAGGCACATGACAAGAAGCTAAAGCCAAAGGGCCTGTTGGCCATAGATGCTCCTTCTGGACTAAGACCCCCAAAGTGTTGGAAAGCCATCGCAAACATCATAGAATCATACAGTCCTAGAGTTGGAAGAGACCCCAAAGACCATCCAGTCCAACCCCCTTCTGCCATGCAGGAACTCTCAATCAAAGCATCCGCATTGACAGATGCCATCCAGCCTCTGCTTAAAGACCTCCAAGGAAGGAGACTCCACCACAATCTCCAAGGAAGGAGTGTGTTTTACTGTCCAACAGCCCTTACTCTCAAAAAGTTCCTCCTAATGTTGAGCTGGAATCTCTTCTCCTGGAGCTTGCATCCATTCCTCCATTGGGTCCTATTCTCTGGAGCAGCAGAAAACAAGCTTACTCCATCTTCAATATGACATCCCTTCAAATATTTAAACAGGGCTGTCATATCACTTCTTAACCTTCTCTTCTTCAGGATAAACATCCCCAGCTCCCTCATAGGGCTTCATGGTTTCCAGACCCTTCACCATTTTAGTCTCCCTCCTTTGGACACACTCCAGTTTCTCAATGTCCTTTTTGAATTGTGTGGCCCAGAACTGGACACAGGATTATTCCAAGTGAAGCCTGACCAAAACAGAATAGAGTGGCACTATTACTTCTCTTGATCTAGACACTATACTTCTATTGATGCAGCCTAAAATTGTATTGGCCTTTTTAGCTGCCGCATCACTCTGTTGACTCATGTTCAACTTGTGGTCTACTTGGACTCCTAGATCCATTTCACATGTAAACTCATTCAGCCAGGTGTCCCCCATGATCCTATATCTGTGCATTTCATTTTTCCGCCCTAAGTGCAGTACCTTACATTTCTCCGTGTTGAATTTCATTTTGTTAGCTTTGGCCCAGCTTTCTAGTCTATTCAGGTCATTTTGAATGTTGAACTTGTCCTCCAGAGTCTTAGCTGTTCCTCCAAATTTAGTGTCATCTGCAAATTTGATAAGTATACCTTCTATTCCTTCATCCAAATCATTGATAAAGATGTTGAATAGCCCAGGACAGAAGCCCACTGGACACCCCACTGGTCACTTCTCTTCAGGATTTCTTTCCTTCACATGCGCACAGGCCCAAAGAGCGCACAAAGGAGCAGCCACACGTTCCACGGAGAGGAAAGAGAAAGCCAAACAATGCTTATTTATTTATCACCTCCTATATAATGCATCCATCATTATCTATTTATTGATCTCTGAAGAGGTCAGAATCTCTGCAGAAATGGCCGGACATTGTGTCCGCATTCAGTCCAAGTCCCTACAGGTCTGTATGCATGTGTGTGCATGGGCACATTGAACGGCACAGTATTGCCATTCATTGCAAAGGCTGTGTAACACAAAGCCTTACCTCCCCATGTGGAGATCTATACTGTGCAACTGTGATTTGTGCGCCACATTTATAGATGTTTGCTTTTTTGTATGACTCTTTCTCTCCAGATATCTCAGGACAGTTTGGGGAAAAACTTACCTTATATACCTTATAAGTCAAGGGCAGGTTTGGGGGCTAAAATTATGGATTTTGATACGATTCGTGGGTTAGTCGAGGATAAATCTTACCATTTATACCTTCTGAGACCTGAGAGAAGGTGCATCCTGATAAGCAAAGAGAGGGATGCTTCCCACACTTGTCTATTTCTTGCTATTCCTGTGCGCTGCACGCACCAATGACCCATCACAGGAATTGACTTTTTTGGGTGCGTATGCATAGACGGAATTGCGTTTATGAATTGTTTGCCACATTACCCCGGCCATTAAGTATAGCTTGAGCATCCCCCCCCCCCCCAAAAAAAAATAGGTTGGTGGAGCTAATGAGTCAAGACTTGGAGAAGGATCAAACCGTCTCCAAAACCCAGTTCAAGATCTGCAAATCTCCCGGAAATATCTGCCCAGCGATTGGAAAGCGAGGGAGCTTTGGAAAGGGCTGGGGTTGTGCATTTGTGCATCAGAAAGAAGAGACAGCAAGGGGCATCTTAAAAACACAAGCCCAAAATGTTGGCGTACAGCCGGGGCTAAAACTCTGGGCCTTTGGAAGAAAATAGCATGGATAATATGATCCGGCCATTGCCACCTTCCCTCCTCCAGCCTTCCAGGTTTCCTTTGATCGCTTTGATAAAATCCTTACATTTTAGATGGGCAGAAACCAATTTACCCCAAAACAATATAGGGTTTTGTGGCCTATATCCCTGGTAAATTTCGACTTGCTGGTGCTCATCCCCTCCATAACCAATGGCCATATAAGCGTGGCAAAATGCAGGCAGATCATTGTAGGAAATGGTAGTTTCCATCCTTCCAGAGACGTAGGCCTTTGGTAAAGTTAAGGAATCTTAGTGTAGTAGAATGATTAAAATTCAGATTTTCACTAATGCTCTGGAGCTAAAGGTTATAGTGCTGAAATAAACTAAGAGCAAAGGTGGCTATTTTAGTTCATGTCAAATTCTCTGTTTAGGGATGTACACAAGTCTGAATGGCTCCTAACTTAAGATTTTAACCCAAATAAAAGGAAGTACTGCATGGACAGTTTGGGGACAGTAAAACAAAACAGAGAGGTGGGAAAATATATTATTATTATTATTATTATTATTATTATTATTATTATTATTATAACGATTGATTGGATGGGTTTCCCACGAGGGATAGTGACATATGTGAATATTCAAGCGAAAATACAGGGGTGTAAATGTTTAATTCAATGTGACCAGTGAAATTTGATTTCTAGTTTTCTTTGTTCAAAATGCTATGAAAGCTGGGTTCGCTTTGAATTCAGGACCCAGTAATTTGGATGAATTTCCTACTGGGAACCACCGCACCTAAATAATCGACTCCTCGGTCTCCCTGCTGATTTCTGGGTTTAAAATAACCTATCATCAATAATCTATAACATTAGTTGCACACCAAACCTCCTTGCAGCCCCAGGCTTTCCATTCCTAAAAGGAGCCACTAGGAGGAATGGGGATCCCAGTGTGGGTTCCCAGCATTGGGCAACCAGACCATGCGTCCCTGCCAACCTTGGCATGAGGAGCGTTTAGCAAAAACCCAAGAGGAGGAGGCAGGCGTCAAAAGCGGAGAGGCTGGGAGCTGTCAGGCTGGCTTAACCCAGGAGCCAGTTAGGGCTAAGAGACAAGGGCACTAGCCTACCCTGACAGCCTCGTTGCCCAGGGCTGGCTTTGGCGTGCCAGCTGGGGCAGGAGGCAATGGGGGTCCCCGCGTGGGTCGGAAAAGCGTTGGCATGACACTGGGCACAGAAGGTGGGGCAGAGGAAGAAAATGCCACGCTGTCGGGTGCCGAAAGCAAGACAAGGCGGCATGGCACACTTGCAAAACTCAAGAGGCCAGGCCTTTCTGAGCAGCGGGCACCGTCTGCTGCAAACCAGGAACACTCTACACATTTTGGGGGGAGGGGGGCTGCAGCCAGGTAGTTTAACAACACAAATATCTCCACCCTTAAGAAAAGCCAAACACAAAGTCTGCTTTGCTGGCACTCTATATCAGTGGCACTTCCTCCAAAAGTAGCTGTAGTTCCCATCTGCACAACATGCGCAGCTCCACCTGTGAGTCAAGAGTGTGATGCAGCAGCTAAAAAGGCCAATGCTATTTTAGGCTGCCTCAATACAAGTATAGTGTCTGGTGCCACTCTATTCTGCTTTGGTCAGGCCTCACCTGGAATAATACTGTGTCCAGTTCTGGTCAAAACAATTCAAAAAGGATGTTGAGAAACTGGAGCCATGGGTCCAAAGGAGGGAGACTAAAATGGTGAAGGGTCTAGAAACCATGAAGCCCTATGAGGAACGCCTTAGGGAGCTGGGGATGTTTAGTCTGGAGAAAAGAAGGTTAAGAGGTGATATGAGAGCTCTCTTTAAATACTTGAAGGGATGTCATATTGAGGAGGGAGCAAGCTTGTTTTCTGCTGCTCCTGAGAATAGGAGACAATGGAGCAATGGACACAAGCAACAGGAAAAGAGATTCCACCACAATGATGAAGGGTCTGGAAACCATGAAGCCCTATGAGGAGAGATTTAGGAAGCGGGATATGTTTAGTTTGGAGATGGTTAAGATTTGATGTGACAGCCCTATTTAAAACATCTGAAAGGTTATCTTGAGGATGGAGTGAGCTTGCTCTCTGCTGCTCCAAAGAATAGGACACAGAGCAATGGATTCAAATGAGAGGAAAAGAGATTCCACCAAAATGGTGAAGGATCTGGAAATCATGTAGTCCTATGAGGAGAGATTTAGGGAGCTGGGGATGTTTAGCCTGGAGAAGAGAAGGTTAAGGGGTGATATGTCGGTCCTGTTTAAGGATTTGAAGGGATGTCATATTGAGGAGGGAGCAAGCTTGTTTTCTGCTGTTCCAGAGAACAAGATCCAGAGCAATGGATTCAAAGTACAGGAAAAGAGATTCCACCTAAACATTAGGAGGACCTTCCTGGTGGCAAGAGATGTTCGACTGTGGAAGATGCTACCTTTGCATCTCCTTCCTTGTAGGTCTTTAAACAGAGGCTGGAGGGCCATCTGTCAGGGATGCTTTGATTGAGAGGTCCTGCATGGCAGAATAGGGTTGGACTGGATGGCCCTTCTTGGGATCTCTTCCAACTGTATGAATCTATGATTCTGGCATGCACCCATCCCAGCTCTGGCTTATCTTTTTTTATTGCACATAAAAAAAGTCTTCACAGTGAGGGATCATGGAGTCTGCATGAAACTGAGATCTTTGTCTGATGTGCTGTTCCTTAAAGACCTCCAGAACATTTTCCCTAACTGCTTCCCGACATAGAGAAAAAGAAACAAAGGACTACATAAGTAAGCTGTTCCCACAAGTCCCCCCAAAGCAGCCTGGGATCATCTGGATGTGGATGGAAGGGAGTGAGTTTGGAGCCATGCGGTGCTCTTCCCACCGTCGCACACCTGCGTAAGCAGACGCACAACCTTTCCATCACACCTACATAGAATTGCACCAGCAGGCCTTTCGGTGTTGAAAACAGAACCTCCCACTAGTTTTAACTCCAGCATCTGCACTTCGTTGCCAAAAATGAGCTCCATCTCTTCTGAGAAGGCTGTGTCCTTTCATTGCTTTGGCTCCAGCCCCAAAAGTCAGCTGGAGACTAGGTCCTTGTGAAAGAAAAAGGAGCGTTCCACCAAATCCCTGAAAACTTTAAGGCATCTAGTAGTCGCTGCCGATCCACACAAAAACCCAGAGAAGCAGCATCTGGAGCCCAGCCAGGCAGATGTTAGTTGGCCTGGATTAGCTAGCGCGGGCTAGTTAGCCTAGATTAGCTCTGGCGGGTTAGTTAAATCCTGATTAGTTCATCTGGGTTGCAGAAATCCAGGGATTAGGCTCTTGGGGTTAGTTAGCTCCAGATTAAACACTCCGGTCCGGAGAGAAAGGGACCAAAGGGATGCAGGGAGTAAAAGGACGCTGGCTTCAGAGGCAATGCAGGCTCTTTATGCCTCTCTCTGTGCGTATTCTTTCTTCTTCTGTTCTTGTTGCATCTATTACCTTTTCCTCCTCTCCTTCCTTGTTTGAACGGTCCACTGGACTTTGCTTGCTCCAACATGAACGCACAACACAACTGTCTTTCCAAGAATGTTAAGAGGGTGGTGGTGGTTGTGTCCCTTCAAGTTGCTTCCGACTTACAGCGACCCTAGGCCCAACCTATTGTAGGATTTTCTTGCCAAGATTTCTTCAGAGGCTTGCCATTGACTTCCCAAGGCTGAGAGAGTGTGACTTACTGCCCAGGGTCATGGCTGAGCGGGGATTTAGTATCCAGAATCATAGTCAAAACTCAAACCTCTATGCCCCATGCATCTGAGGAAGCGGACTTTAGGGAAGCTCATGCTGCCAACTTCTTTCTTTCAGTGAGTCTCAAAAGGTGCTGCAAGATCCCTTTCCATTCTGATTTTACAGACTAATAGGGCTATACCTTTGAATGCTGCCACTTCGCCACAGAGCAGGAAACCCCCCAATAATAAGACCCCATTTTCTGCTTGGTACGGCTCAGGACCTACTTCTTCCAGGAACTGCTTTCAAGGATCAGGACTCTCTTGGGAGAGGCATCAGACCTCCCAGCATCCTTGTTCCTCCCTGGAGGGATGCCCTTCCTGGCTCGCTTCCAAAGGGCATGTGGGGCCAAGGATTGCAGAGGAGGAGGAGGAGGAGGCATGGCAGCGCTATGGGGCCGACAGAGGCGGCTGAGCCTGGCCCTGGAAGATGATCGAACCAGACAGGTGGGGAGGGGGGGCAGGGACCCAAGCGCCAAAGAGCTGTCCCATTAGCTCAGGAGTCCGTCTTTATCAGCGCCAGTGGGGCTGGTGGGTCCGGATCATGTGCCTTTTGCAGAGAACAGCCCTGAAACCAAAAAGAGGGAGATGCTTAGGATCTGGAGCAGAGGCAGATGGGCATCTGGACCTTCCTGGAGCTTTTTCAGTTGAGGGTAACCACCGTTTCCACCTCTCTGATGTATGCAAGGCATACATGCTAATGTGACACCAAAAGAATACCATGACAAGTTCAAACCAATTGTTGTTGCTGCTGGTTGTGTGCCTTCAAGTCGTTTCTGACTTAGGATGACCCTAAGGTGAACCTATCAAAGAATACCTTCAAGTCATTTCTGATTTAGGATGACCTAAGAATACTGTGTCCAGTTCTGTGGACCACGTTTTATGGACAAACTGGATTGAATGTGTCTGGAAGAGAAGTAACTACACTAAAAGGGCTAGAATCCAAGCCTGATTAGAAATGGTTGACAGAGCTGGAGATGCTTTGGCTGGAGGCAAAAAGATTGAGAGATGCTAGGATGCAGCCACCTTTGAACATCCGAAGGGCCATCAGGTGGAAGATGGATCCAAACCAAGAATGGTCCCAAATCACAAGGAAGGAGACTCTGAGTAAACATTAGGAGGAACTTCTTGATGGTGCAAAGTGTTCAGCACTGGAATGGAGTACATTAGGAGGTGATGGACTTTGCTTGGTTGGAGGTCTATAAATGGAGGTTGGTTAGCCACCCATCAGGGACATTCCTCCACTGGAAGAAAGGGGTGACCCTCAGGTCCTGTCCCACTCTACATTTTCACGATGCTATGGTACAATCCAGCCATTGCCATCAACAAATCTGAAGTCGTTAGATGAAGATAGCTGGCCATCCTGGGGAGTTTAAAGAATGAGAGAGAGAGTGCAATCCCTCCCTTGAATGCATGCCAGCAGTTTGTAGGCAGCAGCAGCAGGCAAGCATCCATCAGCGTCCGAAGCTCTTTCACGCTTCGGAGGGAACGTGACTTTGCACGGGTGATGCTTCCACTTGATCTTTTACGTCCGCATTTTCCTTCTCCTCTCGGCTCCCCGCAGCCCATTTGGGAGCCCACCACCTGGAAGTGGGTCACAGAAAGCGGGCCGAAATGGAGAGTGAATTAAGACCATCTCATTGCCCTCCTTCGGTTAACTAGTTGCCCAGCTAGAGAAGAAACCGCATGGGGTCCACATGCAACGCTGGGGCACCAGGTTCACGTGCGCAGCTGAGCCAGATTCCTTTGAGGATGGTGCAGGGCATGGACCAAAGGGAGGGGAGCACAGGTGGGGAACCTTCAGGTATTTCAGACAGTTGAACTCTGAAACCCCAGGCAGAAAATACAATAGTGAGGGTCTATGAGGGTGGCAGTCCAAAGCCTAGGCAACAGCATGAACAGCCAGCCATTAAGACTGGCCATAGAAATTGGGGCAGGCATTTTGCCCAGTAATAGGTATCTTTTTGGATCAAAGGCCAGGAAGGGGCTTCCAATGTTTGTGGATGCCACTAAGACTGGCTACAAGGGAATGCAAAGGACTGCTTGGGTCCAGATTATCTAAAAGACCATGCCTCCCAATATAATACAGCCCAGGTTTCGAGATCCTCGCAGGAGGGTTTTTCTCAGTTCCAGCAGCATCACAAGCGAATTTGGTGAAGATAAAGGAGGGCTGCTTCGACTGCAGCATTACTAGCCAAAGGAAACTAGTGGGTTCCTTTGTGCTCTTTTTCCACCAGCAGCCAAAGACCTTTCTCTTTACCGAGGCCTTTTGAGTAGTAACTGATTCATAAAGTCTTTTATAATTAGTGTGTTGTATTTGTATCGTATAAAATAATGGTTTTTTAATGGTTTTTAACTTTTGTAATATCCATTAATTGTAGTATTTTGCTTTAATTCAGACCTGCTTTGGGTCCTGTGCTGGGAGAAAACTAAGATATCAGATCATATTGCATCAGATCAAAAGAACGAAAAGGCCCTGAACCACTTGGGACCATAGACTATGTCTTTTTACAGCCAAACCTGCCTCTGTGGGCCATTCAACAGCTCAAGATTTACTATTTGGAGCCTGGCACAGGGTGGCATGGGAGACAGTATTAAAAAGAATGGCTTGCCCAAATTGTGGAACAGTCCTGTCCAGATGTGTTGGACTGCAGTTCCTTCCATCTCCAGCCAGTGAGCCAGCTGGGGATGATGGGAGCTGTATCTCATCATACTAGCAGGCACCTGGGTTGGGAAAGGCTGTTACAGAACAATCTCCGCAGAAAGGTCCCCTTACCTACCTCAACCCTCTTCTCACCTTCCTCTGAGCATCAAAGGTCCGGATTCTTTCAGCTGCCATTTGCTTTGGAAGAGTAAAGGTCTGTTGCAGAGGCAGAAATCACATAGTCCTCAAGTTGATGGCACACTGCAGCTCCCAGCAGACCTCGCCAGAAGAACTAACATTGCAGAATGGTGGGACTTGCAGTCCAACAACATCTGGAGGGTTCCACCATCTGTGACCATAACTCTTATTTGTGACTGTTCTTTCCCTTTGTGTCCCTCCATAAAAGTGGTGGGTTTCCAGGTTACGGCACAGTTACTTTGATTCCAATGACGTCAGCCACCTTTAGCATCACTGGGTTTTATCCCCCACCAAAAGAAGTGCCCTAAACAAGTCAACCAAATGTGCAGCCCTTGCCACCAACCCGCCACCACTTCAAAAGGAAGAGTTTACAGCCAGTTAGTAGCTCTATGAAAAGAAAATTAAACCTGTGGAAAATGGTGCCAACCTGCAGGTATCCCCTTTGGTCTGTATCAGTAAGAGATGTGGCGAAAAGACTGGGAAACGAGAGTGACGTGGCATCAGAAGGTAGCTTTAACTCAGAGGGCCACCCCTATCACTTTATAGCAAGTGTGGGCAACTGTGGAAGGCTGGAGGGGCCACATTAGCCATTGCAAAGACCTTGGAGAACCACAAAACCCGCTGCCCCATCCTCACAAAAATGAATAAATAATTTTCCCAAATGCACTATAGGGAGCATTGGTGCATTTTGACCACATTTTGGGGCCTTCTTGGGCCATTTTAGATGCAGGAGAATATTTTTTTTAAGTGAGCAGAAACCAGTCCGCCTTTTTCTCCATTTACAAAATGGTCCCTATTGGGTCTAAACTGGCCCAGGGACTCCAAAATGTGTGGAAATGTCCTCCATCCCTTTGAGGGCATTTTGGAGTTCCCTGGTTCCACAAAAACAGTCCGGATGGTTGCAGATTCTCCCCTCCGTCCCACACTGTGCCCACCACCTTTGCTCTGCAGGAACCCCAGTGCCCCCTTCCCACACCGTGAAACAGGCCCATCACATAAACACACATCATACCTTGGCTTCTGGAAAGTATGCTCTCTGTATTTTCTTTCAGGACATCTGTGATACAGGGTTTCCTCCGGTATAAATAAAGTATAAAATCTTACAATTTGTTTTCTTTTGTCATTATTTTAACAAAAATACTAAAAACTTATTAAAACCTGAAATCAAAGCGGGAAGGGAGACTCTATTGATCACACAGGATTTTGAAAACACTGGTAGAAAGTGGGAGATTAAAAACACTCGCTCGGCATGAGAAAGCTCTCCCCGTCCCAGACGCTGTCGGGGGGCAGGCGCTGGTGCAGGGCAGGTGCCCCGAAAGAGGGGCAGAAGGCCAAGCTCCCCACTCCTGCAGCGGCCCCAGGGAGAGACCCCTCCTCAAGTCCTCCAGGATGGATGGGCACATCTTCTCCCCTTGCAGAGTCTCAATACCGTCCAAAAGGGTTGCTGTTCTGCTGGGGCTGCGTATCTGTCGGGAGACAAAAACAGTCAGAGCCTGGGAAGTGAGCCACGGCTAAGAGGGGAGGTTAAGTCAAGGACCTGGCCAGGGATTTAGCCTCAGCAATGCTAGAGCATGCCAAAAGTTCCTTTTGGGGAGGGGGATTACAACTTCCGGAGTTGAACAGCAGCCATCCTGGCTGGGGAATTCAGAGAGATGTAGTCTGAATGCCACTCCTCTGCGTCAATATTTGGAACAAAAGTATGGCCAGCCTTTTGGGGTGGAAAGGGGTAGCTAAGTATTTTTGGCTCCAGGGAAACTCTGCTCGCATGCCAGAGGTGGGCAACTCCCTGGAGGCCAAGGGTCAAGTCTCCACACACACACAGCAAATGGAAATACTGCACCCTTCTTCTGCAGTTCTTCTCAAAATGGCAATAGGAAGTTGCCATTCCTGGTGCCATTTTGAGAGGGACTGCACAGAAAAAAAAGAGGTATGGGGGGACAGTAGGGGATTCTGTGATGCTTTGGGGGGTATTTTCACATGTTTTCATAAATGGGGAGGAGGGGTTCTGCATGGTTTTGAGGGGAAATTTGCCTGGAAAATGCCCTGATATTTTGTAATATTAGGGGGCTGGGAGGTTTCAAGGGACTTGTATGGAGCATCAGGGTCTGTACACAGCTCACCCTGTGGCAAAAATGTTTTAAAATTAAAAACAAGGGTTGGGAACTGCAGTCACAAATACAGGTGACCTTTCCAAGTTGGGCTGGGAGTCCTTGAAAGGGACTTACTTTCCTCTCCTGAATGTGCCTGAAAGAGCCACTCAGCTGCCATTCAGCAGCTCCCTGGCTGCAAGTGGGTGCAAGGACCCCTCCAAGGGACCCACAGCACCTTTCCTTTGGCCCCAGTCCACATGAACAAGAGATGGTCACTGCACCAAAGGTGTTGGGGGAGATGGGAGCTGGGCCTTACTGGAAAGCTGCTGCTGAAGCTGCCGGACCAAGGCTGCCGTCTGTTGCTGCTGTTGCGTCTGCTGAAGGCCTTGCCGCTGGAACTACAATCGAAAAGAAGAGGAGGCTATTAGAGTCCCTGGGGCAGAATCTGGCCCTCCCACAGCCCCAGGATGGCCACACTCCTTGTGTACATTTATGGCGCTTTATAAATAAAGCTAATAACAACAACAACAACAACAACAACAACAACAACTCCTTTCCCCAAGACACCCTGGTCAGGCGCTTTATTAGCCAATTTCACTATTATTTCTTACTGCCACCACTATCATTATCTCTATTAGCAGCAGCTTCAAGGCTGGGGCCGGAGGGAATGCTTACCATGGGCTGCTGTGGAGCCAGCGCCTGCATCCCCAGCCCTGGAGGCTGGCCTTGTGCTTGAGGCTGGGGGACGCTGGGGACCTGGGTCTGTTGCGGGGGCTGCTGGGGTGGGGGCTGCGGTTGCTGCTGCTGTGGTGGGGGTTGTTGTTGTTGTTGCTGCTGCTGCTGCTGCAAAACCAAAACAGAAGACAGAAGAAGTCAGGGGTGAGAAAGTGTTACTAGAAAGCCATGGCAGTTCAAGACAGGTGCGGGAGAGGAATAACAGCCTTGCAGGCAAGGGAACTGCTGAAGCAGCTCCCAAAACCTGGTCCATTTGTCAGCCCAATGACTATGGGAGCTCACAAGATGGCATCCCTCTGTGATCTACCCACTCTTTTTGTCTGGCACACTGCCCCTCTACGTGAAGGCTCCCTGCAACATGACTAGTATCATGGTTAAGGCAACTCTCCATGAATCATGGTTCCACAAGGAGTGGCCAAGAGGACAGTGCAAGCTTCCACACTTGGCCAAAGCCAGCCATCTTTCTGTTGTGGGGACACTGGCTTACATGGCTACACAGAGAAAGACCTATGGAAGGTTGCCTTAACCATAGTATTAGTCCTGACGTTACTGGGTCCCTGACTTTTAAGGGCTGGAAGGAAATAATTCTGCCTGGTGCTTGGCCCCAAGATCAGCTACATCGCTTTCCCCATTTCCCTCGTCCAGAAAAGTGAAACATAGCTCTCCCATTGCTTCTTTGAAAAAGGTCTAGTTGCCATGAGATGGGAGACTGCGGAAGCCTCAACACAAGCAGCCTGAAGGCCCTTTGAAGTCTCGCTTCAAAAGACACGAGGGCAGGGAGAGATGAAGAATAGTTTGGAGACAAGAATGGAAGAAATAAGGCACAGAAGACCTCATGCCCGACGCTATCGAGGAGAAGTTCCAAATGTGTTTCCGCAGCTCCGAGGGATGAAAAGCCGCTGAGAAAAAAGGCAAGAGAGTTGCAGTGAGGATGGCATTCGCACCCAAAGACCATGTGAGAATAAGGCGGGGAACAACCAGCCCATCATTCTGTAAGGACCCCAAGGGTCCCCATTTTTTTAAACACCCCTTAGGGAGCTCCCACATTTTTGGCTCATTCTGGGGCATTTTAGGCAAAAGAGAGATATCTCCCCCCAATAGAAAGTGACTCTATAGTCCCAGGAGAGGTAAATTTAGACACAAGAAAGGGCCTTCTTGGTGGCTTCTCCCAGACTGTGGGATTCCCTCCCAAGGGAAGGGAAGGTTGCCCCCTTTGCTCACCTTTCTGTTTACTCAAACCTTTGAGAGTTACCTGCAGAAGGTCTTTTAACTGGGTTGTGGTGCATGATTATCAATTTAACAGACTTTTGCAACAATATTTTTAATTGGACTGTTTGCCTAATTACTTTTAATTCTTCTATAATCCATTGTTTTAACAATATTATGTTTTAACTGATACCATGGACCATCTTAGGTCCCCTATTGAAAGAAAGGCAGGACATAGTAAGTAAGTAAATAAAAAAGATGTCTTGTGGGGGTGGGGGGGTGGGGGGGGGGGGAGACAAGACCTCTCCAGGGCCAACAATGGCCCAGAGAGGACCAAAACATGACAAACTGTCCCCATGCCCCCTAGGAAGCACTTATGAGGAATAACTGAGGGAGCTTGGTAGGTTTAAGCTGGAGAAGAGAAGGTTAAGAAGTGACAGGATAGCCATGATTAGATATTTGAAAGGACATCGTATTGAGGATGGAACAAGCTTGTTTTCTGCTGCTCCAGAAACTAGGATGCAGAGCAATGGATTCAAACTACAGGAATAGAGATTCCATCTCAATATTAGGAAGAAATTACTGATGCTAAGAGCTGTTTGACAATGGAACACACTCCCTTGGAAGGTGATGGAGTCTCCTTCTCTGGAGGCTTTTGAACAGAGGCTGGATGGCCATTTGTTGGGGGTGCTTTGGTTCTATGTTCCTGCATGGCAGAAGGGGATTACTGGGTGGCCCTTGGGGTCTCTTCCAACTCTAGGATCCTATGAGAACGGCTGGATTTGTACCTCCACATTCCACCCACAGGGAAGACAGAAAAGGTGTACAAAAGGATTTGTGATCAGAGGAGTGCTTTCAAAGGAGTGCTTTCCTCGCAGCCTTCCATGGGCCAGAGGGGAAACACCAGTGGGCCACATGAGGCCCACAGGCCAGACTCTCCCTTCCTCTGGACTAGTGGTCTTGGCATGATTTGGAGAAAAGGTTCTAACTTTAGCACTGTTGCTGCCACCAGCTTACTCTTCTCACATCTCAAACCTCTGCTGTCCAACAATCGGAAAAGTCCCTAAGAGGACTGTCGAGAGAAAAGAAAAGAACATTATGTATTATACCAAAAAAAGAAAAGGGAAAAAAACTGGATTACATTTCAAAAAGCTGCCTCAAAGTTTCCATTCATTTCAGGCATAAGACTTTATTCTGCCAGCCAACCAGGCCAGATAAATTCCCAGGGACTTTAAAGGGTGAGGGGGAAGGAAAGAGAAGAAGAAAGGAAAAGAGGACAGCGAGGGACTTGTTTTCAAAATGGTGAAGAAAGCACTCAGAAAGTACAAAAGAGGGCAGCTGAGGGTCACCGCTGTACCACTGATGGACCAACACCTCAAGGGATGCTCCTGACCCACTTCTGGCAGTTAAGAGATATGTGTGTGTGTGTGTGTGTTGTTTTAAACCAATATTCACTCCTTTCTCAGGTACAGCAAAATGCAAAAGAACTCAAGCAAACTAAAAAGAAATCAAGATAAGCCAAGTAACAAAAGAGAGAGTGCAAGGACACATGGCTACACATTGCCTCCTGGTCAAAACAATCACCATTTGATACCGAAGGAGGGTTTCTTGATAGCAACTAAGCAGATTAATTAGATTTAAAAGTCCAAGCAACAAGAGCTGCATCCTCTATAGACAGGTACACATGCAAGTCTTGAAACAGGTTGTGAGGAAAATACGCTTTACATTGCAGAGCTGCTTTGCTAACAGAAACAGAGAAAAGGAACCAGTTCATCCAAGAAGGGACCTGTGTGAGTCCTTCCTAGAAATGCCAGCAGGTCACATATATGTGCTGGTGTGTGTGCATGTAAGCTCTTGTTGACTTGTGGCTCTGACCCTCAATGAGGGATGAAAAGCAACACTGCTCTTGCCATGTAAAGTAGTCTAAGCTCTGATAACCTCAGGCTTAAGCTACTGTACAATATGTGGGACTTTGAAGACTCTTCAGAACTGGCAATTAGCACATGATGCAGCTGCTGGATTTATAACCACAACTGGGTGTTATGAAGAAACCTGAGCTTATACTGTGCCAACTCCACTGTCTTCAATATGTTTTTCTGGGACTAATTCAAAGTACTGGCTCTGACTTTTCAAGAGGACATCCAGAAATGTTTTACAGTTCTCTCTATGGCACTGTCGATCATGGGATAGGGCATTTTATTTTCAGATGACCAAAATGATGCTCACAATATAATTCTATGCTATAGTCTAGGTAGTTTTGCTTCAGGAATAATTCAGGAAGGATGTGTTGGATGAAGGTCAAATCCCCTTTTGTGGGGAGTCAGGTATAGATGTTCTGCCTGCAATGTTTTGTCATGTTTGAATAATAGGGGTGTACAGCCAGCATGCTGTTAGTGCAGGCGTAAGAGTGGTTTTTCTGGACAACACACAACCGTTGTGTGTTGTCCAGAACCGTTACATCCAGTTGACGGTAGCGCAAGTGGAGTTTCACATATGGGACCACCGAGCAATTTCTCACAGCAATTTCACAATGAGTATTGATCTACATGCCTTGCGCTACAGTGATATACACTGGTGGATATTTATGCTATGCCGGAGTGACACAAGAATTTGGTCAATTTGTGTGTGCTTGCGTGTACATGTATGCGATGACCATATGACATGAAGATACTCTATAATAAGTATTTTGAATTAATTGACAGGATGTCTTGGTATTCTCTCATTCATAGGGTCACCATAGATCAAAGTATTATATGGGTGTGACCAGCTCCCTTCTCCATGCCCCTTCTCCTCTTCTCACATTTTGATTTCCAGCGGCCACTCAGGTGTGATTTCTGCCCCAGAACAAATGGACATGTTTACAATGAGACTTTGGTATCTGCTGAGGTTCGGTTCTATCCCTCAACCCTCTGATACCAAAATCTGTGGATGCTCAAGTCCCATAAAAGACAATGGTGTAGTAAAAGCGTGACTGTTAGATAAAATGGCAAATGATTTTATTATATAATTATATAAAGGACACAATTTTTTTGGAATGAATGAATCAGTGGATAATCAATCAATGGATGTGGAGGGCCGGCTGTATTAACAATAGGCATAAGGCAATAGGCAATAGGGTAGAAGGTTAGAACCGAACCGCCTCATTTATCTTCGATAGAGAAGCAGGATATAAATAAATTTGTATTATTATTGTTATTGTTATAACCCACGGTTTCTCCTCTGCACTCTCTTTCGGATTCTCTCTCTAATTTAATATGGAGAGCTTGGATTTAACATGCTTTATGGGACACTTTGCACACTGTGTGTGTGTGGAGGAGGTTTGCAGAAGCCCCCAAGCCTGCTTACCCTCAGCATCTGCTGCTGCTGCTGTTGTTGCTGTTGCCTCAGATACTGCTGCTGCTGGTCCGAGAGGAGCTGGCTGGGCCGGATGCCCGACGGGACCCCCTGGGCGCTCATGTGGTTCACCCCACTCATCATGGGGGCTTGCTGCATTGACTGATGAGGAAACCTACCACCAGAGACAGGAGAAGAGTGTGCGCTGGAGCGCCTTGAAGCAATGAAGTCGGAGGACATTCCCAGCCGCTCAGGAAACATCCCCTGTGGCTCTCAGTGCTCAGAAGCAAGAACCGTTCCGCTCAAGCCATTTGTCAGATTAGTTTAAAGTCCCCAGGGGCCGACATTCCTCCCATCTCTAGGGAGGGCAGAAACAGTCCTTGCAGTGGAAGATGAAACCACACAGTTCACCCCCACAGCCAGGTCCACCCTCCCTCCAGCCCCATCCTCCCTGTTCAGTACCTCTGTGCTGCGTTCAGGGTGTGGACATATCCCGGAGCCTGCTGGTGCACATAGCCGCTGGGCCTCGGCATGGGTCTGGCAGGGTCCACAAAAGCCGGGTTAGAGCTGGGGTGCGTGGTCTGGTAGGTTTGGTTGGAGTACGTGGGGGGGACCATAGCACTGGACTGGGAAGGGTGCTGCTGGAGGCCGATGTGGGAGACGTAGGGGGTGTAGCCCTGCAGAGGAAACAAGTAGCAGCTGGGTGTTAAAAGCCAACAACTGGCCAAGGGAGGTGTGGAAGTTGGCAGCTGTGAGTTTGAAGACAGTGCCTCAGGGCACAAACCCAAACTCAAAGATCTGGCAACAGATGGACTATGTCACTGTGGCACAGCATTCAGAGCACAACCCCAAACTCGATATCTGCCAACAGATGTGCTAAATCAGCACAGGACAACCCTCAAGGCAACGGTGTGACACAACCTCAAGATCTGCCAACAGATGGGCTAAACTGTGGCGACACAACCCTCAGGGCACCGGAATGGTACATGCCCTCAGGAAACAACCCCAAACTCAAAGCCTGCCAACGGACGGGCTATACCTGTGTGAAAATACCCACAATGGACCAGAGGTGGCAGATGGGTTCCACCTAAGTACTGCAGCAAAGCAGCTCTGGGCCTGACCTTTAAAAGCATGAACTATACCCAAAATAACTGCAGCACCATAGACAGCAACTTTCAAGTTCAAACTAAGTGCCAGCACAGTTTCACCCCCACATGCAGCCTTGACATGGATGCCATCAGCTCAGGCCTGAGAGGCAAGGCTCCTGGATGAAGCTTTCTGGGGAGGAGGCTGGGCACAGTGGAGCCCTCCAGCCTGGCACATCTCACCAGCTTACCTGTGACGGCTGCACTGCTCCATATGGCGGGGCAGGAGCCATCTGGCGTACAGGTGGTTGTCCCATCATCCCCTGGCCCTGCTGGAAAAGCAGCAGAGAAACACAGCTAGTGATGGTGGCCCCAGAGACCTTTGTGCTTGGGAGGAAAAGCCCTGTGAGCACCACCACAGAAGGAACAGGAGTGTGGCACACATTGGCACTGTTTGGGAAACACAGCAGGATTGTTTTGGACTAGGCCAGAAACTCTTCCAAAAAGCATGTAAGTAGTTCAACTTCTTGCCATACTGCCCTTCAGATGAGAAGTGACACTCCTGATATCCCTTCCAGGCTGGTAGAGAGAATCGAGGAGGAGAGAAAACATTAGGGGCAGGAACAGGGTTTAGAAGGGTTCCTTTCTAGGGGGAAAAGCAACTTCCAGAATGTTTGCTGCATCAGCACAACCCTGTGTGCTTCTGTGTTACTAGTGTTGCTTTTGATACTCTTGCTTTTTTAGCTGCTGTGAGCCATCTTGGGTCCCATAGATAGTGTGACAGAAAATAAGTAAATATTTTAAAAAAAGGAACTTTCCCAAGTTTCAGACATGGCTCCCACAGTCCGTCTCTTGCAAGAGGATGCCAGAGAGTGTGAGTCAGCCAACAGTGGGGAATTGCTTACCAGCTTAGCCTGCAGCTGCTGCCGAAGGAGCTGCCCTTGGGGGACTGGTGGCTGTTGCTGCCGGTAGACAGTGGACTTGTAGGAAGGGTCGATCCCAATCATGCTGCCCATGCTTGTTGGCAAGACTCCAGGGTAAGGAGGCCGGCTTGGCACCAGCTTGCCGATTTGTGGCATGCGTACCGGCCGGTAGGAGGTATCCAGTCGAGGGCCACCTGTGAGGAGGGGGCATGGTGAGTGGTGCATGTGTGCCGCATGCATACATGCACACACATGCAGCCTAGTCAAGGTTAGAGTGCAACTAGGCCTGGTTTTGCACCAACCTGAACACTTTTCAATTCGGACAAAAGTACAGGCAACTGCTATCGGGTAACTGATACTTCTCTGGTGTGAACTGCCTCACCTTTTCACATCTGTTTTCTCTGCAGGCCTCTCAAAATGGTGGCAGGAAGTGATGTCATGGCACTTCTTGTCACCATTTTGAGAGGCAGTGCAGAGGAAAACTGAACTATAGGGGCCGTACAAAGCTCTGAGGTGCTTGAGAGAGTGAGGTGGGGATGTTTTTGGTGTTTTTACTCTTTGTGGGTACTTTCTGCGTGGTTTTAGGACAGAAATTGCCCCCAAATTTCCTCCTTTTAAAATGTTTTGGATGGTTGGACACTTTGAGGGATTTGAGGATCCACAATAATGGGGTCCACGCCCACATTTAACCAACCAACCCAATTTATACTCACCCGTTTTAAGATAATGTTGCCACCAATGCAAAACAAAACAAGCTAACATGAGAGACTCTAGAGCTCTTGGCTGTTTCTAAAGCAACAGCTTCAAAAAAAGCTTTCATTGCTACTTCTGCTGCCCGCTTGAAGGATGTGACCCCCAATCCTACATGGAGAAAGTGTCTGGCCACCAAGAGAGAAAGAGGCCTTCTCCTCTCACCCCACACACACAGGGACAGGCCCCAACTCACCTGGCGGCAGGGGCTGGTTCTGAGCATACAGGGGCTGCCCATAGCCCAAGCGCGACATGGAGTTGGCTGTCTGATGGTGGAGGAGGTCAGCAGGCATACCACCTCCATAGGATCCCCCTCGGCCTGTGGTGATCATGTAGTCCTACAAGGGAGGTCAAAGGGGCACACTAAGTGGTATTGCCAGAGCTATAAGAAAGGAAAAGGGCAAGGAAGCCACTATGCATGAGTTACGACCAGGGGCTTTTTTCCTGGATAGCAGAGGGGGCATTCACACAGCCAAGGGACTGTTGCTGTGTGATAAGCCCCCCCCCTTTTCCTAAACATGCACACACATATATATATATTCTTTTAATTTTGGGGAAAAAATAAGAGAAAAGGCCCTGGTGGTTCAGCCCTGTGTGGGTGTCTGTGATGCCCTACCCCATCATCACCCTCTTCATGTGGAAAAACAAGAAAGCATCCTCTGGGTGTGAAGACCCTCCCTGGGATGCGAAAACCTGGAAGCCACATAGAGGAGGCTATACCTGTTTGAACATTTTTCTTCGCATTAAGAGAGCAGGGACACAGCTCTATTTGGCAAATGATGTTTTTATCTGGCAAATGGGGTGGCGAACAGAATTAAAAGGTCAGGGTAACCATCTGCTGGGGGCTGACAGGTGACCACCACTTGCAGTGGGGGAGGGCACTTGAATAACTGCATCCATCCCCTTACCTCATTCTTGTTGGCAGGCTGGGCCCGCTTCTTGTTCTTGCTGGCCTTCTTCTTGGGCTCCGTGGTGGAACTGGTGGCATTGGCACTGGCTTTCTCCACCTTGGCTGGCTCAGCAGCCTTCTTCTCTGGCTCCAAAGTGACTGGCGTGGGAGGCTCCTCTTCTTCAGGGGGCAGAGGCAGCGACTCCAGGTAATAGCTGCGTGGCTTTGGCTTTAAGTGCGTATGATATAGCAGCAGCCTCTGCTGTTCTTCAAAGCGGGACACCTTACGATCTACTCGCACAGTCCCAAACCAGCCCCAGGAGAGTGGAGCTGAGTGCTTCAGGCCTTCAAAGAGGTCCCAGGGGGAAATCTTCTGCTTGGTGGACACCTGCAAGCCCTGAAATGGTGATGAAGAAAAGAAAAAGAGAATAATAGGAAGAGAGCCAGAAGCAGCTAAGAAAGCCTGCTGGCCTGCTGGCTGACTACCACTGGCTATGATGGGTAGGGCCTCTGGGAGTTGAAATCCTGAACATGTGGAAGATCAGAGTTTGGGAATCACTGGGTTAGAGTGTTGGGGGTGGCATGAAGAGAAAACAAAAATGCCCTGAATCACAACCTCCTCACAATGAACGACAGCCATACATCTGGGGCACCAGGCATGCAACATGCATACACACAGACGCAGAGAAAGTACCATTGCTGTGAAAAGAGACCACACAAAGAGGAAAAAACTTGCCTCCTTCTTGAAAATTGAGTCAAACCCAGCGATCTTGTTGCCTTTGGTATCGATCAGAGAGCCCTGAGGCTCGCAGGTGATGACATCCCGTGTCTGCTTGGGCAGAGGTAACAGCTGGCGCACCTTTTCCAAACTTTCAGACTGGCGGTCACCCAGCTCTTTCTACAGAGAAAGGAAAGCCAGAGAGAGTTGGTAGGAGGGGAGATCTTTGGCTGGTCCAAGCAGACAAGTTACTTGTGTCTGAATTGCCAGTTCAGACACTCCATGCCTCTGTATCACCCCTGGCACATGTTCAAGTCACCAGGTCCCCCCACATCAAGCACAACACAAAGTTAAGGTGAGGAACTCACACCCCCATCAAATATGGCTGGACTGAGAGAAGGGCCTCCTCCCCCCAAAATCTCAAGCAGGCTTGAGTGGAAAGACATTGCGCACAACCAAACATTGTGCTTGATCTGCATCACATGAATAGATCATAGGTGTCCCTGCAATACTCCCTTCCTGAAGCGTTTTCCTCACTTACCCGGAGCTTCTTGACAAGGTTCATGTAAGCTCTCTTGTTCTCCTCCATGCTGCCCTGAGAGATGCTGGACATGTCAGCAGCCAATGTGCCATTGATAAGCACACTCAGCATGTCCAAGACCGTAGTGAAGAGCTCGCTAGAGAATTAGAGGGAGGAAAAGAAAGAAGAAAGAGTCACACTATCACATGGAATGCAATTTGCTCTAGTCCGTTGTTCTGTTCTGAAAGTGCGTGTAGTTCCTGGCCTCCCCATGACTGACAAACTTTACTGCTATGAGCTTAATTGGTGGTAAATGATGCAGCAAGTGGCATACAGCCAAGAAACATGGTGTCCCTTTTATAAAATGGTTTTTGGAATTTTGGGGGGTGGGAATATTTTGAAGGCATGGATGGTTGAATTTGTGGATACAGCAGAATCTGTGGATATGGAGAGCCACCTGTAGTCGTACCCCGACTCTCCCTGGCCGGCAATCCAATTCCCCATGGCTGGCTCAATGGGGTTACTGAGCTGGGGTGGACCCTTTCCCAGGCAAGACCGATGGAAGATGGACTCCCAAGGATTAATCTAACAGAGATTTGTACACACAGGTTAGTAACAGTGGAAAATTCCCAGTCTATTCCCAGCCTTCAGATCTTTGTCCAGCCTCAAGCTAATGCAAAACAACAACAACAAAGTATATGATGAAGTCACTAAGACAAATTAACCCTTTCTTTGTCACTGGACAACTGTTAACATTTGACCACAATGCTGGCAAGGGCTCAAAAACCCATCTGCCTAGTGACAGAGGCTCCAGTCACTACATCCTCCTTTCTAAAAAGCTTCATTATTAATGACTTTCCCACTCAGATCTGAAAACTTGGATGCTGATCTAAAACAAGGAGGCATCCAAGGTCTGCCTCTCCAGCAACTGAACTGGCACCACCCTCTGCTTCTCTATCACAGTTTGTGAATGCCAAACTGAGAAACGACAGGCAAACTACTACTCTCCAGCACTTGGCTGCTTTCCTCCTGGCTGCCATGGAGGGTGGGTGGGTGCCTGCCTATAGGGAGACAGTGGCCCTCCTCTCCCAAACACTCACTTGTTGGACTGCATATCAACTGTGCCACTGCTGATGATGTCCAGGAGGAGCACGGCCCATTCTGTGGTTTGCTGGGTGCTGCGCTGGACTGTGTCAAACATGCCGCCCACCTTGCAGGGAGGAGAAAAGAGGAGACTGTTAGCCCAAAAGATAGTGCACTGCTAGGGGGTGGCTCTGGGAGCAAACAATCCTGGTAGGGAAGCCAGATGGAGTGAGGGCAACGGGGAGGCTGGATTTCTCCGAGTTCAAGAGCTGAGGGCCCTCACCATGTTGGAACAGTTTACCTCCTAACACTGGAGCTAAGCTTCCTGGTTTATGCAAGGCCGAGGTTTGTGGCTAGTTATGAGGAGGCTCTGCTGCAGGAGTGAGAGAACTGCAGCCCCCCTGCGGACATATCTGCCCTCCCCACACAGATGCACCACTGCCCCCTGAAACCATTATTTGGTGGTTTTCCAGCATCTATACAGAGTTCTCCCCCACCCACCCCCAAACACACAAATTCTAAATTGATGAAACACCTTTTGTCCAAAGCTTAGTTGTTGGCAAGACTGGTATTTTCAGCCTCATCATTTCTGTTATCAGTATTCCCTACGACTGGAATGTGGTCCCCTCCCTGCAAGAAATTCTCCCAAAGTGATGGAGACCCTTGGGTGAAAGAGGTCTCCTGTCTGCTAGAGAGTTAGGAGAACAAGGCAGATGCTGTCTCCAGACAAGGAGGTCTGCCAATTGGTGCTGTTTTGCAGTAGAGCCCTGGGAACCAGAGGAAATGTTTCCCATCTTCCCCAACCCCACACCTTAATTTGCTCAGTTGCTCACCAGGTTGAGTCGCAATTTCAGCGCTTCATGCATCAGCTGCTTGGCTTTGCAGTCATCTTGGTACTGATCTTCTCGCCAGTTGGTCACAATCTAGGGAGAAGAGATGCAGACCTAGCTGTTGGGCCAGCCTCCTGACAGCAACTCCTTGACAGGATTCCAGACAAGATCTTGGTAAGGGGCTGCAGAACAGACCTACCTGCTGGACCTGGCTGTACAGGGAGGTGAGGAGGCCCTCCCGCTGCTCATCCTGGCCTTTCAGGCACGTCAAGACCAAGGACAGGAAGGGCTGCTGGCTCAGGAGGGACATACTGTAAGCAGGAGGGAGACATGCCAGGACAGAGTTGGGGCTTAGCTTGTAAGAGAGCCACTTCCACCCTCCAATTCCTTAACCCGTTTTTCCTTCTGGGTCCCCCCTCACCTCTTCTGCTTCTGGCGGTCCCGCTCCTTGCGGGATGAAGAACCCAAATGCTGCCCTTTCTCCAGCTCGTCCCCAGCTGCCTTGAGTACATAGCCCTGGACGGATGTTGGGAGTTTGGCAATGAGAGGGGCTACCAGCCACACGCCTGACCTTTCCAGGGAACTGGTACATGGAGACAGGAAAAGGAGTGAGTTGGGTCAATGTGTTTCTTTAAACCCCAACAATCTCCACCTGCCACCTCTTCTTTCACTGTACAGCCTCTGACCTGAGGACGGGCTTGGCTTTGGTGTTAGCCGGCCCAAGGCTGGTGGAGCCACCCAGGTTGACGATGCCATTGCTGGCCGAGTTGGTTTCAGCAGACTGCTGAAAAACTTCAATGGTACCCTTGGCGATGTTCTCCTGCAGAGAGTTCATTTCTTGCTGCAGGGTGGCAAAGCAGAGAAGGAGTTTCAGAATAATCCATTTGCCCAAAAGGAGGCTCAGTGCCAAGAGAATGGTACTGGTCAGGAGCTTTTATACCATTCAAGGTATCAGCTCTTTCCAGCTTGAAATACAGCCTGCATCCAAGGACAGGCAAAGTGTGGCCCTTACAGTACCCCTGTGCACACCTGAACATTTACATTGTTTGCTGTCTGCTTGATCATCAGCTGCAACTCAAGCAAGGACTGCCTCATCGTCCATTGGTCCAGATTCTGTAATGAGGGTAAAGTCTTGTCACCCACCTGGTTGTTATGGCTCTGCATCTGCTCAGTCCCTCTGCCTGCCCTTCCCAGTTTCTTTGCACATCACATCCTTCTACCATAACTTAAGCTTCCCCAAAAACCACCTCGAAAGCTGGTGTTTGGAGAACCCTGAGGGCCAGAGAGACAGACATTCCCCTCCAACCCACAGCTCCCAGCTCTTTGAACCTGCAAGATCCGCTTGATCCTCTGCCGCTGGGGGTTCTCGCCCTCCTCATTGTCGAGCAGCCGGTGCGGGTAGCAGATCAACTGCATCAGCCTTTGGGCCTGGGTGCTGCTCAGGACTGGGTCCTGCAGGTCATTACTGTCTTCACACAAGGACTTCAGGCAGCGCTCGCCCACCCACTCCTGCCAATGGAGAGAGGACAAAAGGGCATGGAATCGCCTAAGCTCAGCCCACGAGGCCTGGCCTTACAGGTGGAGAAGCTGACTACCCCAAGTCCATGTTTTGCCGTGACATGCCAGTTAGGAGTTTGTTTCAAGGATGCACCGGTGGCAGCTGACAAAGAGCTGAGCTTATTACCTAAAGTAGGAGTTACTCTCTTGGTGGGAGCACCAAGGCAGCCAGTGGCTTGGGGATTTGCACTACTCCTTGTCAGCTGAGGCATTTGCCTAGTAGAGGGTAGAGTGAACCAAACCTTTGACTGTGTATTCCTGTATGGCAGGGAGGTAGACCGGGTGGCCCTTGTGGTCTTCTGGGATTCTATTCCTCATTGCATGGTGCTTTTCCTCAAAGGTTGGGAAAATTTGGAGTTCTGGACTAACCCCAAATTCTGGGAATTGTACTTAACACCAAATTTCTCCTGTGATGGCTTACTCTCTACTCCCATGGTGGCTGGGGGATTCTGAGAATTTTAGTCCAAAACCTCAACTTTCTCCAACTCTGTCTTTCTCTAGCAACAGAGAAAAAGGGAAGGGTCAAAGTGCAGGGACAACCATTTTATGCATACAGTTGTCACTTGTGGCTCAACCAGTACCCCCAGAGTCTTAGATGAAAACCACTACCTTCAGGCGCAAGCCAGAGCAATCCCAGATGAAACCCTTTCACCATCATTGTCCCTATGTAGCAAGTGGGCAGGGGGCCAATGGGGGGCCAAGGCCCTGCTCAGCTCACCTGCTGGCAGATGCTCCTCAGGACATATTTGGCATAAACGTCCAGGCTGGCTGTCTCAATGGAGACCATCCGGCCAGGTGGCTTCTTGTCATCTTCCATCAGGTCGTCAACTCCTCCCGGATGGGAAAACCCAGAACCCTTCAGTTCAGCATCACCTACAGCCAAGAACAAGGACTTGTCACCCAGTGACCTGGGCCTGGAAGTGCTACCCCTCTCCTCAGGTTCCCGCGTGAAGCAGGGTTAGGCTTGTGGCCTGTCCTGCCCTGGAGAAATGGAATCCACATTTTGTGGCCTATCTGAAATACACACCCAAGACAAAGACGGCCTTCAAAACGGCAAAGACAGCGCCATCCACAATCCGATTCTGGGAGGCAGCCAGCAAGTGCCGATCACAGGAGGAGCGGATGCCCACCAATGGCTTGCCTGTGGGGAGAGCAGAAAGAAAGGGAGGCAAAAGTTCTTACCTGTGAATGGGCAGATGCTCCAGTCCAAGCAGGGAGTAGAGGATGGATTCCTCTCAGTGACATAGATGCATGGATGTCTGGTTTTGAATGGTGCACTAGCCCCTTGTGCGCCATCCAAATCCTCTTGCACCAGGCACCTGCCAAACCCCCTGCGGCTGCTGCCATAATCAGTGGCTAGAGAGAGGACAGGCAACTGAGCAGTGGGGACTATCTTTGCCCCCACTGCAGTCCTCCAGGGAGAAAGGAAGAGAAAACTACAGCAGAGTACTATCTAGAGAACTGCAGCAGAGACAGGGAGGCAGTCTCCACTTCACTCTACTCCAGTCAGTCACTTCCCTCCCTTCCTCCTTCCCCCTGTATGGCTGTTTAACAGCTGTAACAGAACTCCCTTGGGCTTGGCAGCTACCAGGGGGGGAGACAGATAAATGAAGAATTACATGTGGCAATTATCATCCAAGAGCAGTGTATCCCTGGAGTCAAGTAGCAGGAAGCAGTGATGGTGGCAGGCCGGATCCAGCAGCGGTACTTAAGTCTCCCAAAAGCCCAGATTCACAATGGCAGAAAAGCCTGCCTGCTGGAGCCAACCAAAATGGGACCACTCAGTCCCAGCCCCCTCACCCCATTTCCAAAACAGACAGGGGCTTCTGGAATCCCAAAGGCAGGGTGTAAAGCAGGGGTGGGACACTCCAGGGTTGAAATCAACCCTCCTGGGATTTCTCAGATGGTGAGACACCCTTCCCCAGAATACACTCCTTCCCACATTTGCAAGTTTCTCAGCATTTATGCCCAAGTTCTCCTCTGTTTCAATAACTTTAACTAGCCTTGGGAAGGAGAGCTCTATCCAAGTCAGGAGAAGTGGCAGGAAAGCAAGAAGATATCAAGGGAAGGAGCATTGTGTGGGAGAATGTTGCTGCTAGAGGCAAGAGTGGGAGAAACTTAGGAAGGACAGCTTGCCCACTCAGTCCATAGCTTTGACGGATCGCTGTAGACAAGTGGGGCAAGAGATTCTGGGAGTAATTACTGGAAGCTTAGACTCAGACCCTGGAGGAATACTTGGCACTGACAAGGTAAGGAATGACTGATGGAGAGCTACAAGCTGATCAAGAAGAACAAGGATTGGACCGAGCAGCTTCCTTCAAGAAAGGAAGACAACAGAGAAGCAGGAGGGCAAGATCCAGGGCAGAGGAAGCACTTACTGCTATCCTGCTGGCAGGGGTTCAGCTGTGGAGTCTTAAAAAGATGCAGCAAAATCCGGCAGGTCAGGCGGGCTCCGGGTTCAGAGTCCTGCTCACTGCAGGCTGTATAGAGAAACATAGAATATCCAAGGGGAATTGCACTTTACTTTTAGTCTGCACCAGGCCTTTGCTGCAGGGCAAGCATGAAGCTAAAGAATGGCCCCTACTCAAAGCTGCAAAACATACTTCCTTGGGTAACAGCTCTCAGAATCCTGCTGGCCATGTTGTGGAGTTATGGTCCAAAACACAATTATTATTCCAAAGCCTGGCTCATACCAAACAGCAATCCTGCTTAACCTCCCAACCTGCCCCACCTGCAAAAAATAACTCTTGATAGGCATGAAAGAGACTCACCAGCATTGAGCAGTGAAGGTATGGCAGCGCAGCGGATCAGGTCCTCAAGGAGGAGACACTGGCGGGCAATGAGGATGGCCACAAAGGTAGCAAGGGAGTCGTGGAAGGACAAGTCACTCACCTGCCGAAGAGAAGTATACTGCTATAAAAAGAAAATCCTGAATCCAAAAGTGACATTATTCAAAAGAGATCCTCCGTTCAGGACAGAATTCCTGCCAGTTTTATTAACAAGAAATATTTCCAACGCAACGATTGTGCTTTAGAAGATAGAGAAGATTCAATGCAGCCGTTAGAGCAACTGCGTGGGGTCCAAGGGCCAATTTCCTCCCCAAACCCCCTCCAGGCCACAAACCCTCATAGCAAGCCCCAAACCCTCCATTTTCCTCAGCAGTCCCTCTCAAAATGGCCACTAGAAGTGATGCGGCATAATGTCCTGTTGCCATTTTCAGATGTACTGCTGAGAAAAACAGAGGCATTTGAGCTAGTATAGGATTCTGGGGTGCTTGTGGGTATATTTTCATGCATTTGAGGGGCCTTCTGTGTGGTCAGGGGCAAAAACTGCCTGACAAGCATGACAACTTTTTAAATTTGGGGGTACAGTGGGATTGGGGAGGACTTCCTGGGGGATCCAGAGGCTGCACTCTGCCCGCCTTGGCATTAGAGGTAGAATCCAAAAGCAAAGCTCTCCCCGTATTTATTTCTGTCTCTCACACACATCCCATCACTCGCTGGAAGGACAATATTTTTTCTTTAGCTGCTTCTAAAGTAATCCTCACTGCACCCTGAGGGATATCTGGGGTGGGAAACAAAAGCACGTCCAGTGATCATTATGATTTCCTTCCCAGCCCCCCCCCCCCCAAACCCTTCTGACAGCACTGGCCGGCTGCAATCATGATCAGAGTCCGTCCAGCGGCTCCTTCCCGGCACAGACATTAATCACTGCCTTGAGAGGACTGCAAGAGGCTGGGCCTCCGCTGGGATTGGCATGTGACTGACAGACAGCCTCGTTATTTCACGTCTGCGGAAGACTCAGATCCTTGGCAAGTGCGGATACCCTCTGAATCGAAACCAAGAGAGGCAAGGGCAGGAAGTCAAGGCAAAAGAGGACTGGCGTTCCTGACACTGCCAAGAAATAGCGCTGGATGGAGCTCAACACTTCTCAGGGAAGAGAATGTTCTTCAAGTGAACACATCACACTGCTGGGTGTCAAATCTTGCCATGTGCCATCCGGGAAGTCTCCTTGAGCCAGCCCTCAAAGCGTTTCACACACCCCCAACCTCTTCCAGGAGTGGGCCACATCTTGATCCCCTTCCAGGACCTCACAATTTACACACACAGAGACACATGCAATCTTTGTGACTCTTAGGGCACAAAACTGGCGTGTGCAATTTTGCCAGCTTTTTGCCCCCTCCTACACTGCTATGGGCCTAAACAACCTAAAGGCACCAGATCCCATTTGATGTTGGAAGCTAAGCATGGGTGGCTTTGGATAATACTTGGATGGGGGAGTGCCAATGAATACCATGTGCCACAATCTATTTCAGAGGAAAGAAGTGGCAAAAACACTTCTGAGTATTCCTTGCCTAAGAAAACCCTATGAAATTCATAGGGTCACCAAAAGTCAGTATGTGGCTTGAAGGCATGTACGCTGCTAGAAGGTCCATGAAGGGACTTTTTCAAACCCCTAAGTGGTTTCTTGTCATTTCCTGTTTTAGGGTGGGGGCAGCCTTCCTTGGGCTAAAACAGGCCAGGAGAGCCTAAAGCCTGACAATTCCTAGAGTGGTGGTGGTGGTGGGGGGGCTCTGAGTAGATTTTTTAAAAATAAGATTTTGGGGACCCAGATTAGGGGAAGTTACACATTCCGGTTCTCCAGATTCCATCCCTCCCACAACAGTTCACAGCCCTGCCCTTACGTCCACATTGCAGAGGAGGTCATTGAAGCCGCAAGTCCCATTGTTGGAGGAGCAGCACAGGGCCTTCAGGACACCCAGCCACTCCGCACTGAGCAACTTGCAGTAGCCTGTCAGCTCAGCACACAGGATCGCAATGTCATTGACTCTGGACAGGGAAGAGAGCAGAGAGAGGGGGGAACGCTGGATGGGATTGCTCTTTAAATCCCTTGCTAAACAAGAACACTTCGGACGGAGGGAAAACCAATCAGCAGCTATATAGGCTTGACAGCAACACAGAGCCTGCATATTCAGCAGCAGACCTCCAAACAGCAGATTCCTGGACAGGGAGTAGGAGAACCAGCAAAGGAAACCCATGCCTTCTTACAGACTTCTTGGGACTGTTTTTAATGGCTAGCGTAGGAAGTAGGATTTAAAGAGGCCAGTCTTTTACTTGAGAGACAGTGAAGATTGTAGTCTCAACACATTGAGAGGGAACCAGATTGGGGAAGACTGGACTAGATCAGAAAAAGCAACTGGGGCAACTCCAGCTGTCCTTAGTATATAATTCCCATTGGCTTTAGCCAGTGACCGGGGATTATTAGAAGTGCAGTTCAAAAGCAACTACATTTTGCCTACTCATTTAATCTGGACCAGTAGTGCTCTTATGCTCTTAAGTGGTGCATTGCTGGGCACAGATGGGCATCACCACATACTCCTGAGACCCACCACAGATTTATCTGTCCATCCACCATCCCACCCTGCCCTCCCATTCAGCATAGCAGAGCACAGCCCTCACCGTTCAGGGTCGTGGTGTCCCACACACACATGCATCAGGGCATTGCACACAAAGCTGTAGCGGTTGGCTGGGTTGTCGGTGAGACTCTTGCCCAGGTTGGTGTAGGTGAAATTGTGGGCCGAGGGATTCTCAATGGTGTCAATCATGAACAGGGGCTCCCACAGCATGTTGGAGTCAGAAGGCTCCACGTTGCAGTAGATGGTGTTCTTCACCTTGGAGCAGAAGTCACTGGTGGAACAGAAAGGCATTGGTAAGCGTGTGTGGGTAAGAAACTTCCTTGACTGGCTTCCCTTGACCCAACAGCAGACGCACCCAAATACAGTTTTACCTTCTGATGTGGTAAATAAAGATCTGCTTCCAAAGAGCGATCCCCAGCATGAGCGGCTGCTGTTCCACTCCTTGGAAGCAAGGTGTCATTCATTTACCGCATCATCACAGCTGAGGAACCTCAAGCCCTCATACCAAATCTAGCTTTCTGGACTTTCCTAGATGGCCGTGTTCCCTATCCCATGATTCCTTCTTTTCAGGGTTCTGCATTCAAAATGGTTGAAATGCTTCCCCCAGAATGATAGATGACCCTTAAGGGCCATCTCATCCAACCTCCAGCCAGGCTCCTGAGGGAAAAAGAGGCAAGCACAGTGCCATCGGGCCTCAGTCCCAGCAGCAGATAAAAGGCCTCCCTCCATTCCAACTACCACAACTGTGGCCTTGGAGGGAGAGAAGAGTAGGCAGTATCTGCCAGACTTCATCTCCTCCTTCACTGTCATCCCCTTTCCCTTATGTTTCCTGTCTTATTTAGACTGTATGCCTGAGGGCAGGGAACTGTCAAATTAAAGATTTGTAAGCCATCCTGGTAGCTTTTTTGGTTGAAGATTATGGTATAAGTACGCGACATAAATAAATATTGGCTGTGATAGCTAAAACATTTCAATGTTTTTGTTCTGCCCCTTTTGTCTTTAGCCCTGCCCACCCTCGGACTATGCTTCCCAGTCAAAGCACTTCTCTGAAATTGAATTCAGCCCTTGAGCTGAAACCAGTTTCCCACCCCCTGATCTACCCTATTATGGGTGCTAGGGGAAGGCTGCAAAGCCCTAGCCAGAAGGGCGCCTCACCTGAAGAGCTCTCCAAATTTACTCTTGAGGTGACTGCAGGACGTGTACAGGTCGTAGAGGTAGGCCAGGATGCAGCGCTCGGCAGAAGAGCCGTCGGAGCGATTCATGCCATGCTTCACCACCCCACACAGCCTGGAAAGGTAGGAGAAGAGATGCAGCATAGAGAAGAAAGCTGGAGGTAAGGTTCCCCGGCCCCTGGTCCCTTGTAAGACAAAAATGTCTAGTGGACAGGTCTGACCCCAGAAGCCTCCATGGCAAAGTTCCCAGAGATATGTCCCCAACATGAATGTTGTCTACCCATCATCAGGAAGAGCCTAGATATAAAACTCAGAGTTTGGAAATGTCACTGTTTTGTACTTTAGCTCCCAGAATGCCCCAGCCAGTATAGCCAGTGGGATTTGGGGAGTTGTACCCTCCCCTCCACAAAAGTAACATTTCAAAGATCTGCCTAGGACAAGAAGCTTGTTTCCATCCAGGACAGGGTTATGCCAAGAGACTATTATTCTGTCCTGGAACCAGCTGTAGTCCCAACATTCCTCAAGTGGTTGTTTGGTGCCAAACACAGACACATCACTGCTATACAAGAAGCTTGATTCGTGGCAAATGATCCAGAGCAGAGATGTATTCCTGCCCTTTTACTGATGGGGTGCAGCATTTTTGTATAGACAATGGTAGAACTGGACCCTAAATAACAAATTCTACCTGGACAATACCAACTGACAATCTAGTTTCCGATGCCTGGCTAAAACAAGGCCTCTGGGTGGGACTGATGACTCCCAAAGGTTACAGAATGCAGAAAGCAAACAAAGAAAATCAAATTGCACAAGCCTGCCCCATGCCCCTGACACGTCCATTCCCAGCCTCCAACTATCAAATTGCCAAGCTAATGCAGAAAGTATCCAACAAGGTCACTAACACAAAACAACCGTTTCTATACCACTGGGCCACTGTTAACATTTGGCGATGATGTTAACAAGGAATCCAGACTAAGCTCACGCAGTTTCAATGTGGTAGGACATACCACTAGTGCCGCCATGGCTTGGATGGAGCCAGCGAGATGGTCTAAGGCCTTACCCTTCAAAGACTTGGGCCATCTGGTCCTGGTTGAGGATAAGGCAGGAATGATAGTGTCGCAAGACGGCCACGATGCAGAGGCACAAGCTGGTGGTGTAGCTGCCCACCAGGTCAGAAGACTTCAGCAGCAGCTCTGCTTCCACCACACTCAGCTCATTCAGCAACTATGCCCAGCAGCAGAGAGAACAAACATGGGTTGGGAGGAGATCATGGCTCATAGACATCACACCCTGACCCCCACTGTCCAAATAAGGGGTCCAGGGAGGCTGCAGTGAGGTTTTTCCAATGCAAACTTAATGATAGAAAAAAAGAGGCAATCTTTTGAAGTAGGCCTACAGTGATGTCCAGCATTACTCATCCATCCCCAAAGGTGAAAAAGTCAGATGTCAGGCACTCACCTGGATGGCAAAGTCGATGAGTCCACTGATGTTGAGCGAATACTCCATCAGGTCAAAGATGAACTGGACATGCTGCACCAGAGGCAGGTGATATGACATCCCTAAGGCAAAGCTGGTGATCTGCTCCAAAACGTTACGAGATACCTGGAAAAAGCAGAGGCCAAGGGGCCAACGGTCACAGCTGAACATAGGAAGCTGTCTTAAGGGCCTGCACAGATAGGCCAAAATAAAGCTGCTTCAGGTCACTTTGGAGATATGCTGTTTAAATGATGCATGTGTCCTAAAAGAGCGGAAGCCACACTTAAGCCATGCTCCAGTTCTAAGGACTGGAGCATAGCTTTGGCACAGCTTCTGGCCTCTTAAAATGTGTATATCATTTAAACAGCATACCTCCAAAGTGACCCGAAGCAGCTTTATTTTGGCCTGTCTGTTCAGGCCCTTAAGACAGTCATCCCAGTTTTGTCCACATAGAATGGCAACTCTTTTTGTCAAAACCAGCCAATTTTAATATCTTAAACTGGAGGTGTTGGGGACTGAACCTGGTTCTTCTACAGGCTGGGGACTGAACCTTGCACCTCTGCCACTAAGACTGCTGCCACACTGCAGAATTAATGCAATCTGACACTGCTTTAATTGTCATGGGTCCATCCTATGGAATCCTGGGATTTGTAGTTTATTCTGGCACCAGAGCTCTCTGACTGTGAAGGCTATATATTTGACAAAACTACAGATCCCAGAATTCTAGAGCACTGAGTGGTGTCAAACTACATTAATAGCGCAGTGTAAATGCAGCCCCAGTTATCCTCCCCCAACACACACACACCAGATAGTTTGTTGTGTGGTAGCAAACCATCAAGAGGTAGATGTTACAAAGGGGGCTTCCTGGTTGCCTCCACCCTCACGCTGCATACCTGAGAGGTGACAAGGTGCTGGTCAAAATGAGAAAGGTGCTGGAACTTGGCAAAGATATCCTCAGCAGTCGGGAAGGCCTCTGGCTTATTCCTCTTCCTCTTCTGCCCTTCTTCTCCTCCTGCCAAAAAAGCCAGACATGATCTAGGTGGCTGCTATCCCAGGGGGTCGCTGAGAGGCAAAGGGGGATCCTATAGCTACCGTCTTACGCCACCTGGCTTCATTTTAACACTAGTTAGCATAATTTCAGAAACCCTCCACGTGTTCCTTCCTTGGCAGACTGCTGATGAATGGGAAAGGGGAGGAGGGGAAAGGAAAGAGGAAAAGAAGGCATATCAGAAAGAGAGAGAGGGAGGGAGAGAGAGAGAGAGGGAGGGGTTCCCCTGACTACTTTATGCTCGACCACTGCTGGCACACAGTCCTGCCCAGAGCTTGGAAAAGTTGGATTTTTAAAATTTTAATCTGCAGAATCCCCCCGTCTTTCTGCCACTTGCCCTCCCAGTCCTCCTAATCCATGCATCTTTGCAGTGAGACATCCCACAGACCTGTCTCAGCTGTGCTCTTCCTGTTTAACACCTTCAGGATGTCTTTGGTTATCCTCTTGATCGCGTGCCGGGCCTCGTCACGCTGCTTCCCGACCCCATAGAGGACCACCAGCCTCTGGTTGCACTCGTGGCTGCTTGACTCCTCCTGAGAAGCCAGGAATTGGAAAAAGGGTGGCTGAGGACAGGGCCTGGGCTACTCCTACCAGATGGGGAGTATCTCCTGCTGCCAAGGCAAGAGGCTCCTGGTTCTTCTGTGAGCCCTTCCATAGGACTGGGGATGGTTGGGCAGAGCACACAGAGCAGAGAGGCCACATGTTGACCCCCAAAAGGCTGTTTCAGGGACACCTCAATCTCTCCAGATTTCCTGCACCATCTTCTTCCTGCCCCCCATCATGCCCAATGTATGACTCGACTCCCCTGGAAGCCTCCAGGGAAAAAAAATCACATTTTAAGTCCCTGGTTACACTAATATTAAAACCAACCAAACAAACAAAACCTTTTTCAAAACTTGATGAAACAACGTTTGATCTGTATGCAGAATAATCTGTCGGTTAATAATTAAAAAAACAAACAGATGCAGAGCTCTGGGCACTTCTGCTGCTTTGTTTTCTTACACTTTTGACAGTCCACTTGCAAAACAAATTGGGATGTGAAGTCAAAGGCTTTCATGGCCGGGATCCATAATTTTTTGTGGATTTTTCGGGCTATGTGGCCGTGTTCTAGAAGAGTTTATTCCTGACTTTTCGCCTGCATCTGTGGCTGGCGAAACATCAGAAATAAACATAGCCTGAAAAAAGGACACCAATACATCAGTTCTATAACCTGCCTTCTGCTTTCCTGTATTCTTATTGATGTAGCTGTCCCACCACAAACTGGTTTGCTGGATGCTTTATACCGGCCAACTGGGGTCAGGTCCAGAAGCCAATTTGTTTCAGGCCAAGGAAGCCTCATCACAATCAAAAGGAGCCTTGCACAAGACAGGCATAATTCCTCTCTGGAACTAGGCTGTTTCTTCTCCTACCTGAGGGATGGGGAAGTGAGTGGAGTACTGGATGTGCCGAGGCTGGTCATAGAGCGACGCCAGCATGCCATCTGCAGCCCTGTCCTTCAGCAGTGGCTTGTTCTCCTTCTCAGGGTCCAGTTTCTCAGGGGAAGGGCTGGCTTTAGACTCACAGTTCATGGGAGGAGAGAACATCTGTGGGGAATGGAGGTTGGGGTGGAAGAGCAGAAGAGAGATAAAAAAGCAAGGTGAGATGGCTGCACTTTCAGAAAGGAGGAACACACTCCCTGGAAAAGAGAAGCCCAGGAAGGAGACCAAAGCAGAGTTGGTTCGTAGTCACCTGGCCGAAGCGCCAAAGAGATGCAGGCTTTTCACTCACAGCACACCTTTCACTGAGCACCAGGGAGCAGGGGGAAGCCTGGGGAAAGCAAGCCAGCTCTATCAAGGAGAACCAACGACTCACTTCTGTCTCTCCCACTGCGCCCACATACATGCTGTCAGGACCATCTGGGAGCGTTCTTGCTCTCATTTGCTCTCAGAACGGAGAGTCTGGCAAGGCAAGGCCCATCCCTCTCCTTGACCCTTCAATGGCATCCCCAGGGAAGGAAAGACAAGAGTGCTAGAGTAACGGAGTTCTTATAGCATGGATGATTTGATACTGAGGGGTAGGTTTGGTTACAGAGTTCTTGGAGGCCATGTTCCAGAGCTGGGTAGGCCCAAAGGCAAAAGGGATGGTGCAAAATCCCAGCATACTTTAGCTGATAACCAGTAATTTATGCTTAGGAAGAGGGCATTTTAGAGCTTTTAGTATGGGGAAGAAACAGTACTGAGAAGCTCAGAAACCATCAAATGATGGTACCACGCAGAAACTGGCAGGTCCATCTAAAAAGCTCCAAGACAGCCCATCTTAAGGGGTTTCTCAATTGCCATTTGAACCATGCTTGTTGGAGAAAACCAATGGCAGGGTCCTGCAAAGATGCAGGGTGACATTTGATAAAATAGGGGTGGTATTCATATAGCCTTCTAGGTACTGGTGAATTGCAGTTCCCATCAACCCTAGCCAGCATAGCCAATGGCAAGGAATGGAAGTTGCAGTCCAACAACTGGATTCCTCCATGATAAAACATCAACTCTTGAAGTTATAAATATGGGGATTCAAAAGAGCCTGGCCAGATTTTTCATACCGAGAAATCTGTCTTTTCCATGTCGTCAAAAATGGCGCTGGAGTTGTGGTCAATGTCCATCTGGCACTCTGACAGGCCTGTGTCCTGGGAGAGACAGGAGACAAGGCGCGGCCGTTCAAGATCCTAAAAGCCCCACAAGCAAGCCCCCAAAAGCACACACACACGCACACACACCCTCCCCAGCAGATGTCCCTTTTCCACTGCCTTGCCAAGACAGCCCCACAAACCTCCAGCTTGATGCCGCTGTTGCCCTCCCCCTCTTTCCGGTCATGCTCCTCAGCAGTGTCATCGAAGGGCGAGGGGGGCCGTGGCCCATGGTCGATTGCAAGGTCGCCACGCGAGATGAGTGTACACATGTACATGTTGTGCGAGAAGACATCATGGCGGATAAGCTCACAGAAGAGCAGCACCAGGTTGAAAAACTCCACCTTCTCGTTCTCGTTGGTGGGATCGGCTGCCAAGGGAGGGCAAAGAGAGAGAGCAAGAAGGTGAGAAAGCATGCCACCCTGACTGCCCCCACTGCCTCATTCTGGGTATGCCCAATGGGACATGAAGGTGAGAGAGAGCCCTTCACCGCTCAGGAGCCATACTTAGCATGGGTGCCTGGGTGTCCAGGAACTGCATCAGGACCTCCTGGAAGACTGGCGCATTGACGGCTGAAAGGGAACCCGATGAGATAGAGCCTTTCTCATCCACCACTTCTGAGTCCCCACACCGCTGTGGGGAAAAGAATGAAGGGGAGAATGCAGTTACGACTTTCTCCCTTAATCTCTGTTCCCCCTTCCCTTCCTCAAAGAAAATCCTTTCTGTGAACAATGTTTCCTTTCTCCCTTTCTCCTCTCGCAAGACAGCTTTGGAGGTAACACAGCCCCAACATCAAATAGCACTTCACTAGTTATGCTATATCATCATCATCCTCTTCCTAGTTCCTAGGTGATTATGCAGAATACAATCTTCTTGGCCAACCTACCAGGCTTGGGAACTTCTGGCAGGTCTCAACTTCTGAAGTCTGGTCAAAAAACTAATTGATTTTAAAGGAACACCATTAAAGGTTGAGGGTATAAGACTTGTTGCTGTTTTCTGCTTAAGTTTTCTATTGAGGTGTTTTCTGCTTTTTGTTTACTTTGTGTTTTGGTTGTATTGTTTGGGATGGTTAACATTTGTTCACAAAGTTTCTATATAGTTCCATGAAACAACAACAACAATGGAAGTCTACTTCTCCAGCTGCCCTCACAGCAGTTCCTAGCTGGCAGTGACAATGTTTGGGGAAATTACATTTTGGGGTTTCCAGTGCTCAGAACTCAATATCACAGCCAGCCTCAGGCTCTGCACTGGACCTCAAAACACCTTTTCAGCCCAAGGGCTTGTTACTAACAGTCCCTGCCTGAATTGTTGGAGTGCTGCTGGACTTCTGCTCCCTACCACTACCAGCTCGTCTCCATAACTTCTTCTGGCAGCACTCACCTCTGCTTCAATCTCTGAGTGCCGCTTCTCCAGCAATTTGGCCACAACCATCGCCCGGTGGCGGCCAGACCGCTTATGGCTGACAGCCCACTCACACAAAAGGGCAACGACAGCATCATCGTCAGGGGAGATCTGTTAGGGAACAAGGTTGGTGACAGACTATAAGGTGGTATTGGAACCCCTTTCTGGAAGCACTCACAGGGTCCCCATAAGTCGAAGTTAACAGCAAAGTGCAAAAGTGGTGTTTCAATGATGCGATGATGCACTACAGGATTAAAACTAAATAATAAAAGAGGGAAAGAAAAGGAATCAAAGGATACAATGTCTTCCTGTAGGTCTCACAATTAAAAAGAAACCAAATTGAAAGTGAGAATAAAATGGTGGTGGGAACTGCCAGAAAGTAGTGACTATACTGAGACTGTCATACTTTGGAGGTATTTCTTTAACATTGGTAGAATTCAAAGGCATAGCAGTGTTGTACCATAAGCTTTTGTAGGCTTGCTCTACTTCCTCAGATGCATGGAGTGAACAGTCATGCATTTGAGGTAATAGATGAAGTCTACAAAAGCTTATGCTACCCTTCATTCACTCCGTTAGTCTCAAAGGTACTACAAGATCTTTGCATACTAGATGATGTATTCACATTTACACACACCAATTCTAGTATTATGGAAAAGAAAGAAAACCTTCTACACCTCATGCACCATTTGGTAATAACTGATTTGAGACATTCATTGTAGAGCTAACCCATGGTACCACCTGCACAGCAGGCATATAGGTCCAACAGGAATCCAATCAAGGAACCTACATTCTACAATCCTGCACATAATCTTCCAGCATCTATTTCTCACAGCGTCAGCCACAGACTGGAAAACCATGAACCAATTTGCACCAAGATCTATGCCCAAACAAGCCCTACCTCATGGCTGTCTTTGCTTGGTCCTGCCCCAAATATCCGGTTATACAAGGAGTCCAAAGAGTTGCTGAAGTCCGACCTTTCAAAGCTATGGCTGTCTAGGACCTCTAAAGTGTGCAGTACCCGACCTATCGTGAACCCTGGAAGGGAAGAGGGAAGGAAAAGGAAGTCAGAGGTCAAAGGGCAGATGGCTCCCCAAGTAGATGTGAAACAGCCAGGGTGCCTGAAGATTGTGAAGAAATGGGACATGAGGAAATGGGATCAGGCAGGGCTAGTTCAGTAACCATGCAGAGAGAGGAAGACAAGGAGAGCAAATCTGTGAGGAAAGAAAATTATGGGTGGACAGAAACAATTGTGATGGACTTACCGGCAGTGGCTTCTTGGCATTTGTCGAAGGACCAGCGCACTTCCACTGCCTGGCCCCGCTCCTTGATCTGCTGCTCTATCTCCCGGAGCTTTGCTCGGACCTGGCATGGAAGGAATGCCACAGGGGCTGATGTGAGTGGGGGCAGCTCATAAGCACCAGAGGGGCTTCTGCCACTTTATCAGTGCTCTGCAGAAACACCCAGGTGAGGAAGAACAATGGTAAGGCCAGCAGTGCCAAGGAATGAGTGCTGGACTGAGAGGATGCACTGAACCACCAGCTGCTCACCTGCTGCATGAAGCCTGTGTTGACTCCAGGCATGGGCAAGTTAGAAGGGGCAATTGGCAAGTGGTCCAGTGGAGAGCCAGTCTTTATTCTGCTGTCGGTGAGGGAATAGTGCCAGACAAGGGCACTAGGGCAACACAGGACAATACTCTGAAAGTAGAGGAGAGAGAAGCAGAACAACTGAGCTTCCTGGGAAACAGAAGTGGCTTTTTTAAAACCAGAGGTCATTCCAATCATTTCTGGTTTCAGAGGTAAGGTCTGAGGTGTTTGGAATATGGCCCCTCTTGAATGTGTCCACCCTGCCTTAAACACCCTCCACCAGACCCCTGGAAAGGAGCAGCACTGATCCTACAGCCCTGACTTGCCTGGAGGATGCAGCTGAGCCCAAAGACCACGGGGCGGTGCTGGGGACACAGTAGCAGATCACTGAAGGGACTGGGAGGTGGGTTCCCTGAAGCTGGCTGAGGGGTGGGTGTGGAAGGGAGCGCTGGGGCTGCTTGTGCTGCAAGGTGGTGGGTCTGGTGCCCGCCAGTGCTGTCCAGCAGCATGGCAAGCCTGCGGGTGCAGAAGTAGGCCAGGCGTCTGGACAAGTAGGCAGACTGCACAAACTCTCCGGAATACTGTGGGAGGATGAGAGAGAGGATCCAGTTTAGTTCTAGGGAAAACAACCCCCCGCTTGGCACAAGAGGAATCACAGCAGAGGCAAAAAAATTTTTTTTAACAACACGGAAAAATAAGCAGAACTGTGCTGGTGAGACCAAAGGCTAACCTAGCAAAGCATTCTGATCATACAGTGGCCAAATAGTTACTTCTGGGAAGTCCACAGGCAGGACACAAGTACAATTATACTCTCCATCTCATCTTATCCCAAAGCATCCTGCTTCTGATACTGGAAATGATCTACAGTCATGCTGACTAGCAGCCAATGATGGCCCTGACTGCTATGAAAATAGCCAGTCCCTTTGAAAAACCATCCAGCTGGCAGCCATCTGCTACAACCTTTGGCAGTACATGCCAAGTTTCACTACTTATTGTGTTGTTGTTTCACAATGCCAGGGATGTAGGCGACTTCTGCTCTAGGGGGGGCCTTGTATGACAAAAAAGCCATGTGAGCCTCCTCAGTGGAAGCATAATATAAAAATGCTTTGAATAACAAATATGAACTTAATAATAACAACTATAAAGGGGAGCAGAAGGCAACCTGTGGTCCTCCAGATGTTTCACACTGTGACTCCTGCCTTCCCTCAGCAGACACTAGGCTGGAAAGAGCTGGTGGAGCCTAAAGAGTCCCAGCAACATCTGGAAGGCCGCTAGTTTCACACCTCAGCACAGAGGAAGAAATGTAAGACAACCTGTAGGAGCAGAGGCAAGAGCAGCTTCAGGAGTTCATCTTCGCCTGGCCGAATCTTCTCAAAGCACTCAAGCACCCATGTCAAGAACTCATGGCGGTCCAGCATCCCATCCTGGAAGCAAAGGGAGAGAGCTGAGCTGACAGCAGGCAATCTTTCCCCCTTCAGAAGTGGAACCTCAGCATCCACCTCCCTCCCAGAGAACGGACAGGCACTGCCTTCCTTACTCCTCTCCCTTTACCCTCCTCTCACCTGGAACATGAACATAGCCAGCTTCTCGTTGTAGTCCCACTGTTTCACCGAGTGCTCCACATCTTGGGGCATGATGTTGGAGGGTGAGCCGCAGGTGCTCTGTGCCATCAGCTGCCGATGGAAGTCAGCAATCTTTTGCAGCTGCTCCCAGAGGAATTTGGTGATGATCTGTGTCCACTCTAAAAAGAAAACATGATGTCAGTGGAAGAGGAAAGCCCTGTGCCAAGCCAGGAGTTTTCTGCAATGCAGGAGAAGCCATTCTTACCACTGAAGGGGTCGATGACATGTCGCTTCTTCACTTTGGTCTCTGTAATAGCTGCGTAATAGGCGCAGGTCATCTTGATCAGCCAGGCTGCTCTCATTACAGGCACAGTATACTTTGCGAGGTAGCCAAAGACCTCTTCCTTCTTGCTGAAAATGGGCACCTGATTGCAGGAGAGGTAGAATCAAAGAGGGCCAACCCAACATCCCATGCTTGGTGGGCAGATGTTAACCAAAGAGAGGAAAGCTCTAGTTCTGGTTAAAGAGAGGGGTAGATGTGCAGCCAATTTGAAGATGTCAACTCATGCCCTGTAGCTACAGCTTCCACCATGTTCCCAAGATGGTTGCCAAACTTTCACCAGCCCTGTCTCCTTCCTATAAAAATTCTAATTCGCAAATACTCTGAACCTACCCCACAGCCCATTAATGTATTTTTCCTACCCATCCCTTAACGATCTGTTCTCAGTCTGGAGTTGGGAACATCAGACCCCAGGGTCAAATCCTGGTTTTTCTCAGGTAGCCACACTCCCTTCCCCATGGAACCACCCTTTCATGGTTTCCTTAGCTTTTGTACTAGGTTCCCTCCTCATATGCTAAAAGGCTGGTTCTCCTAAAAGCTAAGTTGCAGGCAGCAAGTGCTTTAAGCTAAAATGTACCAGTACTTACAGTCTCAAATACCACTGGAGTACAACCCCCAAGAATTATATTCATTTATATCACACACTTTCTCCAGTAACAGGACTCAGGGCAGCATACAAATTAAAACCAGCATAGATTAAAAACCATACAAAAACAGCAGTAAAATGTGTGTGTTATTTAAAAACAATTAATCAACCATTTAAAATTTGCAAAAAGACAGTATTTTAAAAAAAATCAACAAATCTCCATCACAGCCGTTTCCTAAAACCCTGACAAAATCTGATTTTTTTCTTTTCAGTAGGAAAACAAGGAAGAGGGAGTTAGCCACCCAATGTCTCACAGCAGCCACCAAGAGGGCCTTCTTTACTGTTCCCACCAAAGAAGCCTGAGAAGGTAGTGGGATCCCAGAAGCTTTCAGAACCCTAAGAGGCTCAAGGATCCCCACTCTTGTCCTAGAAAATCCTGGTGACACATGGGAGTATCAAGTCTCTTTCTGATCCATTTTTGCTCCTGAACAGTGCAAGAGCCATACCTGACACCACTGGAGGGGCACATTTGTCTTCTGTTCAGAGTTCAGACTCCCCCCTCACTCCCCAATATTTGAACTTCCCATCTTCTTCCCAGTAGCCCCAGCTACCCCTCTACCTTCTTAGCCAGGTGAGTGAGGGGCTTGGTCCCGGCGAGATCAGTGAACCAGTTGTTAATGGCACTCTGGGAGCGGGCAGTCACCAGCCAAAAGTTATCCTTCTGGTTCACTTGCGGTTTTCGACGGCCCGTGTCCGGCAGGGTGTTGCAGCGCAGCTTCTCAGCAATGATGCTGCTAAAGTTGGAACTTATCTGGAACAGAGAACAAAGAGCATAGAGATCAGGATGTCAAGAGAGTTACTTTTCCCATGTCAAAGCAAAGCCTGAGTGCCCTAACATTATGCATCAACTGCAAGCCATCTTCCATTCAGCTTTTAAAGCAGGGCTGGGGAAAATGTAGCCAGTGAGCAGCATGCAACCCTAAGCCCCAATCATTGAAGTGAAAGTGAATTCCAGTCACTTCCAGACCACATTTTAAGCCAAATTTCAGCCAAAAACATGAAAGTATGGGCCAGGGGAGGAGGCATGAGGTGGAAACTGATTGCTGACCCTTCCACAGCTCTCCATTCCTTCCCTAAGTAGCTGGTGAATATAACAGAAACAATAGAGTACAATGTGTATATTTACAAAAGCACATTTGCTAATGCACCGTACAATGATATGGTCACACTCATGACACAAGTGTCAATACCAGTTCCCATTCACTGGCAACCAGCATCCTCAGCGGAGAGACTGAAGCAGCTCCGTCTCCAAAATAGTCAAGATTCTCTCACCTTGGCAGGGTTGAAGTTGACATTTTTGGCACTTCCATGTTCATCCCCTGAGACAGCCGGCTGATTGTTGAAACCCTGCTTCACGTTGAGAGCTGTGAGTTCATCCTACATAAGAAAGGAGAAGGTGCACCCCAGATCAACAGCTATGCCAAAGCAAAAAAAGGGTTACAATCCCGTTGGCAACACACACATAAGTAATTCATTGCCACAGCACAATGGAGGTATTCTGCAGACAGCGGCAGAAGCAAAGTTGAGCATGCATCTACGCTAAGTGTGGTGGTTGTGCACTGGAACTGCACACTACAATCACACACCATGGTTACACACAACATTTCAACAGCACACAACCAGTGACATGTGTTGGCACTGTTGCTATTCTGCACAGGAGTTGCGCAGCGATGGCAGAGCTCATCAGTACATATGGATATCTATGCTACGTCGAAGGGATGTTAGATAGCAGCCTGGGGACATCTCACTCCATCATGCATGGCCTCCTTGTCAGCTTTCTGGATGGGAGGAATTTGAGTGTCCCCTTTGAAAACAGAACTGGAGTATATAGGATACATGTCACGCAAAAATACAACCATTCCTATCAACTTCCAGAAAACCAATTAGACTGCTTTGGAGGCAACAGGTCTGACAGTTCCAGGATGATGAATCTAAAAATCACGCTGTTCCTTGAAGATGAATAAAGCATCCAATAACATGGTCTCTGACAGAGCTTGGAAAGCTACTGTTTTTGAATTACAACTCCAAAATTTCCTAGCCAACCGTAGTCCAAACAAGGAACATTTCCAACCTCTACCTCTGGTCTTTTAAAATAACAAGGGTCCCTGTGAAACTCCCAGCTGAGATCTTGAACAGAAGTGAAGCTAAAAGACTGAGGTGACTGATCAGGAGGAGCTGACAGAAGAAGGCGGAAAGCTGTCACTTTCAAAGGGGTGGAAAAAACAGCAATTTGGCCGAAGCTGGAGAAAGAAAACACGTCAAGAAGAGAACCAGGAAAGCAAGTCTGGTCTCCATGGCTGGGACGGCCCAGATCCATCTTCTGACCTCCCACTTCTTCAGCTGCTTTTAAAATGTCCTCCCTTCTCTCTCCTCCTCCTCCTCTCACTTTCCCCTTTTGTCCTCAACTTACTTTACTTGCTGTAACCTGAGATCAATGTGCAAAGGTCCTTTTGTATTCAATTAACTCAGGAATGGAGAGGAGAGTTAATAAGAAGTCTCTTTCTTCTCCACAGTTCCAAGGGAACCTGTGCAAACACCTACTGAGATTATGTATATACGTATATATATGTCTTTATGAATACAGTCTATAGAGAGACCTTGTAGCACCTTTGAGACTCACTGAAAGAAAGAAGTTGGCAGCAGGAGCTTCCCTAGACTTTCCAAGAAAACCCTGTGACAGGTTGGTCTTTGGGTGGCCATAGGCCAGACAGAAACGACCTCAAGGCACACAACAACAACAACAACAACAGTAGTCCTAGAAGTCACACTCTCTCAGCCTGAGGGGAAGGGTTCTCTGAAGGGAAGCCCTATCTGAAGAAACCTTGCCAAGGAAACCCTGTGACAGGTTGGCCTTTGGGTGGCGGTGAGTCAGAATAGCATGAAGGCACACAACAACAACAGAAGTCACTAAGTAGAGAGATCCTTGGAGGCCCTTTGAGAGTAACTGAAAGAAAGACGTTGGCAGCATGAGCTTTCCTAGACTTCATGCTACTCCCTCAGATGCATTTAGATGCAGTAATAATAATAAGTAGAGAGCGCTTGTAGCCCCTTTGAGACTCAGTGGAAGAAAGCAGTTGGCAGCAGGAGCTTTGCTAGACTCAAGTCACAGAAGTCACACTCTCTCGGCCTGAGAGGAAGGCCATGGCCAGCCCCTTCTGAATAACTCTGGCCAAGAAGACCTCATGATAGGCTGGCCTTTGGGTGGCCATAAACAACAACAACAACAACAGTCCTAGAAGCCACACTGTCTCAGCCTCAAAGGAGGGCCATGTTGAAGAGCCCTTGCCAAGGAGGCCTCCTGATTGGCTGGCCTTTGGGTGCCTATAAGCAACGCCACCAACCAGAGCCCCCCATTCCTCCCTGGGGGCGTGGCCTTTCCTGGCCCCTCCCCTTTAGGGCCCACATATTGTGGCCCCTTCCCTCCCTGCCTTCAGGGGCGGTGTCCCCTGCTTCTCCTTCCTGACCTCCTTCTGTTTGGGGTCCTGAGGGTAGACGTCGGGGGGCCCCAGGCGCGGGCGCTTGAGGGGCCGGTGCTCGTAGCTGAGGATCCCGAAGGCCGCCATGGCCCTTCCTGCCGCTGCTGCTGCCGCTGCCACAACAAGGGACGCCGCCGACGCCGCCTGCCGGAAGGGGCCGAGTTTTGGGAGGGACAGGCGCCCAAGGCTTCCGAAGGAACCTTCGAGGCCCGGAACCAATCGCTCTCGGCGAAGGGAGCGGGCGGAAGGGGAAAAGCGACGCACCGCAGCTCCGGCTTCGGAGGCTGTGGCGTCAGCAGCGGAGGCAGGCGGAAAAGACCGAACAGGGACGAAGTCAGAGTGTTCCCCCATTGGACACAGCCGCCTTCGCTCCTCACTCGCTCGCTCGCTCGCTCTCTCGCCCCCTCACGGAAATGGCCGAATGCTGACGGAGAAGGCCGAAGGGTGGCGCGTTCGGTGCCTGAGGAAGCGGCGCCCTCTAGCGTTGGGTCTCGGTACAGGGAAGGAAAACCCAAGCTCCATTCAGTTCTACACTGCAGGATTAAACCACTTTGAAACCGACTTAACCGCCATGGCTCCATGATGCGATGGAATTCTGGGATTTGTAATTTTGGGAGACATTTAGCCTCCTCTGTTGGAGAGAGCTCTGGTGCCACAGCAAAACTACAAAGCCCAGAATTCCATAGCACTGAGCCAGGGCAGTGAAAGCGGTGTCAAACTGCATTAATACTGCAGTGTAGATGCAGCCAATACATGTGTGTGTGTGTGGAAATGCGGAGCGATGGATGCAAGCTGCAGGGAAAGAGATGCCATCTCAGCATTAAGTCATATTTGCTTTCCTGCGTCGATTAAAGCGCATTTAAAGCATCGCGCAAGTAAAGCGAAAGTGGTGAGTTCTTGCGCGGATGATGCTCACACGCAATTGCGCAAATAAAGTGATATCGGAAATGGGATTGTCGCTGAAACCCTGAAAGTAAAAAGATGTGCGCTAATGCTTCTTTGTGACCACTTCAATGGTGGGTTTTGTACAACGTCGCGTGAAATCGTTTTGCGTAATGATGCGTTTTATCCACAGGATAAGCTCCTGATCTCCTTTGCGGGATAAACTCCTCCAACAAAGAGCTGAATGGCAAACTTCAGAAAGCAACAGGAAGCAGCAGCCAGAGAAACGAAAACGGAATCGCAGCAGCGTCAAAGGGTTCGTGGGCGCAATCGTTCTAGATGATCTGGAGACCTTCTGGCGGAGTTTCCACAGGAAGCCACATCAGGCGGAAACGGAGCAGATCGGTCCTGAAACCCACATCCCTGCTACTTTGCCTTGCGCTTTTGCAAGACCAGCGCTTGCTTGGGGGCTGAGTCCTAAGCAAAGTCGCCTCGCCTTGCCTCCCTTTGGGACGATAATGAGGATGATGGGTGCCTTCAAGGAGCCAGGGCTGTGGCTGCTGGCCCTTCTCCTTGCCTTCTCAGGCCAGGGCAAGAAAGCCACCGGAAAGTCCCAGCCTCAAGGTAAGCGTCCCTTTCGCCTCCAGAAATGGCCTTTCAACCTGTCTGCAAACTGTAGATCCAAGGAAGTCATAGTGCCACTCTATTCTGCTTCGATCAAGCCTCACCTGGAATAACTCTGCATCCAGTTCTGGACACTACACTTCAAGAAGGATCTTGACCAGCTGGAACATGTCCAGAGAAGGGCAACTAAAATGGTGGAAAGCCATTACAGTACTCCTTGTGGGGAGCATCAATAGAAGTATAGCGTCTGGATCAAGGGAAGTCATAGTGCCACTCTATTCTGCTTTGGTCAGGACTCACCTGGAACCCAGTGTCCAGTTCTGGACATCACAGTTTTAAAAGGATGTTGACCAGCTGGAATGTGTCTGGAGAAAGGCGACCAAAATGGTGAAGGGTCTGGAAACCATGAAGCCCTATGAAGAGAGTCTTAGGGAGCTGGGGATGTTTAGCCTGGGGGAAAAAATGTTAAGATGCTATGATAGCCCTGTTTAAATTTGAAGGGATGTCATATTGAGGATGGAGTAAGCTTGTTTTCTGATGCTCCAGAAAAAAGGACAGGGAGCAATGGATTCAAATGAGAGGAAAAGAGAGTCCACTAAAATGGTGAAGGGTCTGGAAACCATGAAGCCCTATGAGGAGAGACTTAGGGAATGGAGCGGCACGTTTTGGTCGGCCCAATAAAGGTATCACTGTTTGGGTGGATTTTAGCAGTTATTGTTTGCTATTACATTGGTAAATGACTTTACAATTTTAAAATGAATGGTCTTTTCATATGATACCTTGGTTAATTGTAATAGCTATCTATTTTAATATGGTAGCAATTCAATTCTGTTTTAATGCATCACTCTTCGATGGTTTTAATTGCATTTTCCTTTTGAATGTTGTGAGCTGCTCTGGGTCCCAGTTCTGGGAAAAGAGAAGGATATAAATAAATATTACAACAACAACAATAAGTGTTATAACTTATCTTGACTTCAAATTTTGAGCTGTCTTGCTTTTAGCTTCGTTGTACATCACCCGAGGTCCCATGAAGGAGAAAAGTAGTATTCGAATATAGGGTTTAAACAGAGTCCTTGACCATCCCTAGTGTGTTTCAAGGAAAACCTTGCAAAGGCCAGGGAGATGTCCAGGTTGGAGGGCCTTTTTGGATCTTCCTGCTTGCATTCATAGTGATGCTTTCTTTCTTCTTTGCCATTACAGTGGAGTGCATTGTCTTCAATGACGAAAACCTGACCTGCAACTGGAGCAGCGAGGAAAAACCAACGGCCAACTACTCAATGTATTACTGGTACGTATGCTCCGCTGTGCCTTATTCCTGCCATACTTTCACTGCAATTTGCAATCTGTCCTTGTCTTCCAGCTTCAGACAGTCTCCCCCCCCCCCCCCCCATAGACGCATAATAAAGTACTTTCTAATACACACACACACACACAGAGTACTGTTTTTTAATATCATGAAGCCGCTCTGAGTCCCAGTTCTTGGATTAGAGCAGGATACAAATAAATACAATAATGATAATGATGACACAACTCTGACACCTTGATATCACACCTGATGTTGTGCGATTTTGGACGCTAAGCAAAGTCAGTTCTGGTTAACAGCTGGATGGAAGGCCGATAAGAGATATTACCAAGGGTATCCATAGGTAAGTACAGTAGGGCCTTGCTATCCGCTGGGGTTTGCTACCCAGAGCCCCTGTGGATACCAAAATCCATGGATGCTCAAGTCCCATTAAGTCCAATGGCATAGTAAAATGGTGTCCATTATATAAAATGGCAAAATCAAAGTTTGCTATTGGAAATGTATACTTTTTTTGGAATATTTTCAAACCATGGATGTTTGAATCCGCGGATAAAGAATGAATAGATATGGGGGGCCGACTGTATACGGAGGAGGGTCCTCCATTCGCCCCGAATGTCTCTTCCCAATCTTGCCTATTCTAAATCTTGTCCATTTTAAATTTTACCTATTTTAAATTAATTTTAATTTGTATTTATGATGTTGGTATTTTAGTTAAGGAAAGGGATAAGGGGATATGTCATTTTTAGTTATGTATTTGTTTATGTGTTTTCCTGTAACCCGTATTGATCCTTTTGAATCCATTATTATTATTATTATTATTATTATTATTATTATTATTATTATTATTATTGGAGAGACTCCTGTATGAAACCTATGGCTGCCAGTCAGAGTTGGCAGTACTGGGCTAATGGGACCAATGGCTGGACCTTATCAGAAACCCTTCCTAGGCTTCTAAGGTTCAAGCGTTGCTTTGAGATGCAGACCATGGCCAAACACCCTTTAATAATAAACCATAAATCATTTATTTGTATCAATGAGGAATCCAGGCGGATAACACTCTTTGCTTCTTTTTCACTGGAAGGGCCACTCCAGAGCTGACCAGATGTCGCTCCGAAACACACTGCAGAAATAATCCAGTCTGAGACCTCTTTAACTGCCTTGGCTCAATGCTGTGGGATTCCGGAAACTAGCTTTGTAAGACATTTAGCCTTCTCTGTCAGAGAGCTCTGGTGCCTTAACAAGTTACGATTCCCAGGATCCCCTAGCTCTAAGCCAGGGCAGTTAAAGCGGTCTCAAACTGGGTTATTTCTGCAGTGCGTTTTGGACCTTAGATGTTGCCACGTTGTTGCTCAGCCTGCCTGCTTTTTGGTTAGGTATGAAGATGAGAAGCCAACCATAGAAGAGTGCACACATTATCTCCAAAGGGACGGCGTCAACATCGAATGTCGCGTCAACGTCATAGATTTGTACACTTGCTTCCACGTATATCTCAACGCAAGTCACAACAGAACCAGGTCCACAGCTCCCATGCTGCTGATGCATCGAGGTAAGGACTGCATGCCCCACCGAACCACAGTGGCATCGCTAGGGTTGGCATCGCCCGCTGCGGTCACTCATGGTCACCCCTGCATTGAATTCCTCCTCCTCAGGTCCCACACCATACAGAAACCTCTGTGATGTTTATTTGCACTAATGCAACTCGCAAATTGTAATCCCCGCATGTCACTGGATGTAAGGACAATCGTTGCGACATCAGCAACTAGCAAAATTAAAACTACACCTTTAAATTACGGTATCTTGTGTACGGCCTAAATGTCCGTAACTACATGTATGTAGTGAACATATAGATAGATAGGGATTTCCTGCATGCAAACTTTCCTCTCTCTCTCTCATATGGCTGGCAGATATGTTTTGAGAGTTTCTTCTCCCGTTTCTCTCCTCCAGTGCAGCCAGGGCCACCTTTTAACTTCACTGTCCAGAGCCTCGCCAACAATCAGTTGCTGCTGGGCTGGAAATCGCCATATAAGTCCTACTGGTGCTTGGAGCATGAGGTCAAGTACAGGAGCAACAAAGACAAGGACTGGACGGTACTGGCACAACCTTGAATGCGGGACAATGGCTTTATCTAGCGGTGGCATCACAAGGGGGATGCAGGGGTGCAGACTGCACATTCCACTACGTTTAAACCGGTTTGGGATTCGCCTTCACTCCATGGTGGTAAATCGATTCCAAAAGATCCGTTGTTCTCACTACGAAAGGGGTTCTTTTCATTATCCCTTTGCAACCGCTTCTTTTTTTGGCATGGTTGTCATCCCCACTAGTTTGCACCGCTTCAAAATGCATGTCAATCATCTGTGCATCATTGGTGATGTAAGCGGCAGCCCAGGCAGCCTAGCTTATATATAAATTGATAGAAGATTCGATTCATCGGTTTTGCAACTATTTGCCTCGCAGGTTGCAATTAGTTGCAAAATCAATGAATCGAGTCTTCTATCAATTTTATTTTTTTAAAAAAATTGATAGACGATTGGATTCATTGCTTTTGTAACTACTTGCCTCACTCTTTGCAAGTACTGTGCGCCTTTGTTTATGCAGGGATCCGTTCCGCGTAAAACAAATAACGCCTATGGTCGAGCCCTTGTTCATGCGGCGGTGGTGCGGCGCACATGCACCACAGGCACGCACCCCATTTGTCCCTATGGGACACGCTGCCCGTTCCTCCCCACGGGTCTTTCAGTGTATGCTGAAAGCCACGTAAAGTGCACCTGCGTATGACACAGGCGCACTATTGCAAAATCAATGAATTCAATCTTCTATCAATTTTATTCTATTTTATTTTTAAATCATGCGCTCATAGGTCACACCACAAGTACAAAGGCAGCACTGAAAGGGGGGGATGGTGGATCTCAGAATCCATAGGGCAGAAACTGGGGACCTCAGGACAAGTGTCGGGGGAAGAGAGGGGGCTACTGGTTTTCTGAGGCATGCACCAAGTCCTATTTGGGAACCATAGACATTAGCACCTCAGACAGCAACCTCTAAATTCAGGCTCAAACCTGGAGTGGATTAACAGCCCTGCTGACCTGGAAGTGTCCCTAACACTGCAATGGTGACACCCCTCTTCCCTTGGCTTCCCAGAAGCAGAAGACAACTGGCATGAACTTCAGTGTTGCCAGCGTGGATCCGGATAAATTCTACACTTTCTATGTCCGCAGCAAGATCCGTGAAACGTGTGGGAACACAGACCTTTGGAGTGACCCAGCTGGCCCTATCCACTGGGGGAAAGGTATGTAAGTGGGCTAAACCATTTATTTCTCAAAGGCAAAAGTATAGGTTGAGAGAGTGTGACTTGTCCAATTTCACCCAGTGGGTTTGCATGGCCAAGCAGGCATTCAGAGCCTGGTCTCCAAAGTCATTAAGTGGGTATATGCAAATACAGGTAAATATGGTATAATTTTGTGTGTTCTTCCTCACTGATAACTTTTACTTCCCATTGCAACCAGGGAGTTGTGTGCCCCCAGTAGCCATCCCCAGTTCGCAATCTGGCTGCACCCCTTTGGGCCAGTTTATGTTTCCTGAACCCTCTCTCTGTCCCTTCTCCCCACTGCAGAGACAGCAGCCTCCATGGAGCTGTGGGTTCAGTTCCTGATCTGTGTGGGATCCGTCTGCCTCCTGACGTTGCTTGTGGTGACCCTGCTGCACATGGAGAGGTGAGCCCAACGGCCAGACTTTTGGAGTGGGAAGGGTACATTTTCTCCGGGAAGGCTCTGTGGGGCAGGGGCTGGCTTGGTGGGTTGCAATCGGCGAAGATATGCCAGGTCTACCGCCCTGATGTGGCCCACCATCACCAGCAGAGTCATATACCCCCCCCCCCCCCTTTATTCTGACCGCAAACTATTCCTTGTGCTGTCAAGAGAGGAATGCTCCTGGAAAGTGAAAAGGGGGCTGTAGATCTCTATCTCTCCCTTCCCAAACCTCAAAGGGTGTCTGCATTTCCCATGCATCACCAGCAACATTTCCCAGCTATGGAGAATATGCAGCGCTGGATGGTACCTTGGAGTTGCTGCGCCTAGGTCATGCCAGTTGGGACACAGTCATGGGGGAAGCCTAAAGAGCGGAATAGCTCCTGTTCCTGGAGGGCTCCTCTTGGCTTGGTTGCAATGATAGACTGCCAGGGCTCCAACCAGACGATGCATGCACAAAGGGACCTCTGTCAAACCAAATTAACCCAGTTCCATGAACTGACCATGCATACCATCCAACTGTCCGGTTTGGCAAGAACAGTCCTAACTAACCCTCTCTTCACCCACTTTCTCAGCTGCTTTTGAATTGTCCTGGTTTCTTTCTTCTCTTCCCACTTTCCCCCTTTGTCTACAACTTAATGCAATTGCAAATTTTATTCAGAGCGCAAAAGTAGTTGGCACTCAGGTCAGCAGGGAGGAGGAAGATATGAAGGGGTGCAATCCTTTGCCCTTCCCAGTCGTTCCAGGCAAAAGCAAGCTGCTGCAGCTGCTCCTAGTTAATGGGTTCTTCCTCATTAATAGCTTTTGCCATCTTGACCGCAGCCTAATGTTGCTTGGCCAGAGACATCCCAGGTTTCATCTGTGAAACGTCGGCCGGCATATCCATGTTGCCTCTCTCAAACAGAACCAGGCGCTTTTAAAATCCAGAACAATTGGGTGGCAGGCAGTTTTTGCATCCTCTTAGCATCAGGTCTCTTCCCAAATAATTGCAAAAACACAAAGTTGTAAAAAGATGATTTCTGCAAAAAGAACGGTCCTCCTGGCAGCTGGCCCTGCTGCAGACCAAACCTGCATCTCAGTAGAAATGTCCTCATTCCCAAAAAAGTGGCCATGGTGGTGGCTGTGTCCCTCTGCGTTGCCCTTGCTCAGGGAGAATGATTTTTGCTACCCAGTGAGGTCACTTTTTCCACCCGCCTCCCATCATCGCAGACAGAAAGCCAGCCCTTAACCTCCTTCCTCTGAGCAGATTTGCATGGATGAAATCTGTAAGAAGGTGGCTCTTTTGGAAGCTTAGTCTTGTGAAGGGCAGCCCCCAGCATGCTTGCTTTTCAAAAGATGGCCCTTCAGTCCATTAGCCTCTGTGCAGAGCTTGGAAAAGTGACATTTTGGCACAACGGTGCCCAGAATTTTCCCATCCAGCATGGCCAGTGGCAAGCAAGTGCTGGGAGTTGTCCAAACACAGTTTTAAAAGTGGTCCCTCTGGGGAGGAAAAGCCTTTGCAAGCGTGTTCCCTCTACAACAAATTGCAAAATGGAAACTAACAATGTCTTCATAGCAATGCTGCAGCTCCATCTCTAACTGGATTCATCTTCCCACAGAGTCCGCTTGGTTCTGATGCCTGTAATCCCCAACCCCAGCAAGAAATTTGAAGAACTCTTTACTGCCTACCATGGCAATTTCTCCGTAAGTATCATGGCCTTTGGACCTTTACTGCTGTAGAGACACGATCAAGTCAAGGAGAACTTATGCTGCCTCCCACGATGGAAGGCAGGAGGGACCACTTGCTTGCACTTGGATGTACGTTTGCACATTTGCACTTGTATGTATGTTTGCATGTTTGCAACTGAGCCTTAATGCCCCATGTAGAGAGAATGCAAAATGGTTGTGTGTTTTAAAAGTCAAGGAGAACTCTGCTGCCTCCCATGATGGGAACTGGAAGGACCTCTTGCTTGCACTTGTATGTACGTTTGCATGTATGTAGTGTGGCACTTTTGGACTAAAACCCCAAGAATCCACATGCAGAAATCCTGGCCAACTGGGCTTTGCTGTTGTGCAAAGTATTTTCCAGATTCTCCCAAGCATTTTAGCCATTTTGCATCTTTTTTCCAGTATTGTTCCACATCTAGATTTTAACTAGAGCTTGGGGAAAGTTTCTTTTTGGGCTACAACTCACACACAATCCTCTATCCAGGATTCTGACAGGATTCTCAGAACGGTGGTGCAAAATGCTAAATCTTCTCAGCTGAAGTGTTTTATCCTCTGGCACTGGTTGCACGTTCATTTTATATTCTGTTGTCATCAGATACTGTTTTGCGCTTGGTGGTTGTGTATGCTAAACACATTGCGCACTGCCCACAGGAGTTTGGCTAATGCAAGGTTTAAGATGGCTGCTTCAGCAAAGAGGACAGTGAGCAGAGGTCCATAAGGGGAGAGATGGGAAGGGACGGGGGTCTTTACATGGGTCTCTTTGTTGTTTCCACAGGAGTGGGTCGGGGTCTCCAAAGACGCCATGGAGAGTTTCAAGCCCAACTATCGTGAGAGCATCTGCCGTGTCAGTGAACTCTTCCCCAGCGGAGGCTATTTGCCCGTGATGACTGACGCCATGGTCAAGGCGGAAGGGATGCCCGGCCTCTTGGTCGACCCCATTCCCAAAACCAACATCCCATAGCAGAAATCCTACTATAACATCCCTTGGTCACCAGCTCTGGGGGTCAGCCCCAGTCTTCTAGCACAGCTGAGAATATTGCTTTTATTTTTATTTTTCAAAAAATGCATTTCCTATAAGCACCCACTTATGGGTGGCTAGGGGATGCTGGATGCTGTAGTCCAAAAAACCTACTTTTCCAGGTTCTGCTTCTTAGATCTCCTTTCCCCAATAGTATCCCATGAGTTACCTTCAGTTCTTTTCCCTTGCAATCCTGGAGCAATTCCTTGAAGGGACATGCAAACTTCAGGAGAGGACCAATGTATCCTGCTATCTCCAGGACCTATCTCCTAGTACCACTGTATTGGAAGGAACCCTAAAGGATATTTACTGTATATATTCATGTATAAATAAATAAAAATGACCCAAAAAACCCTGAGTCAACTTATCCACAGATCAATATAGGTACTGTAAGTACTGTATTTTAATCCCCTGGTGAAAGGTCAAAATGGAATCTGTCCTGGAATCACTGACCCCCCCCCTATTCTTTCGCCCGTCCATCCATTTGTTTTGGGCACAAATATGCCTGCTAGAATTTTGTAAGTTCTTTGGCACTGTTTTCCTTTGCATTATCCTTTAGCTTCTTTGTTACATGCCCCTAGATTTTACCCTCAATTTACCCGCAGATCATATCAAAATCCATAATTTTGACCCCAAAATGTGCCCTTGACTTATAAATGAGGGCAATTTATAGTCAAGTATATATGGTAGTCCAACCCTTGCCATCCTTTAAAGCATTCTCAAGAGGGGTCAAGTGAGGAAGAGGTCACCATCTTCCGCTACTGAAGAGTTCTTATCCTGGGGACGTTCTTTCCAATGTTTAGGTGGAATTTCTTTTCTTGCCATCCTTCTTACGTCTTTCTCTCTCCATCATGCGCAGATGAAGACAGTGACAATAATACCTTAAAATAAAATACTGTTTCCAAGCATTAATTGAGACTCTATGAACGCAAGAGGGTTCCCGTCCAGTTTTCTCTTGGGCTGCATCTACACTATAGAAACCAATACAGTTTGACACCGCTTTAAGTGCTGTTGTACCATCTTACGGAGTCCTGGGATTTGTAGCTTTTAGCCTTCTCTGCTAAAGAGTGCCAGTGCCTCACAAAACTACAAATCCTAGGATGCTGTAGGATGGAGCCATGGCAATTGAAGTGGCGTCAAAACTGCATTATATCTACCGTATAGATGCATCCTTAGATCAGCGGGGAAAGTATGGCTTCCATATTCCAAAATGTTTGTTGACTTTTATGCCCTTCTAGGGTGGAGGGGCACATTTGGGGACCCCTGGGCTGTTAGGCCGGGAGAGGCCTCTTTTCGATTCCAAGCAAAAATGACCCAAAATTGACTTCTGGGTCACTTCCCTAGGGGTTGGGGGCAGCAAGGGTTATGAAGTGGCCATCCAAGGTACCCCAATGCTGCCTCCTAACCCTCTAAGGTTGCCCGCCAGCCCTGTTTTGGAGAGCCATGCTCCCAAAATTGCCCCCAGCATCCACTGTTGGTGGCCAGTTGTTCACGATGGTGGAAATTTTAGCAGCACAGTTCTTCTCTTGGAGTGTTCTGCTATGAAGTTCTGAGACATCACAATGGCTCCGGGTCCACAATGGCCGGTGCAGAGTCCTTTGCCCTATGGACAGGGCAGCCGGGGCATGTTTATCAGCATTAAATATGGAGGTATGATAAGGCCAAGGTGCCAAGAGAGGCAGGGCCCTGGCTAGAAGGAGAATGAGGAAATCAGGTGGGCAGAGGTGGGCATCATCTCCATCAGACCGGGCTCTTTCCCTTTGCCTTGGGGACTGGAGAGCAGAGGCCAGACCTGAAATCTGGCAGCCCTATGCCATGTATACCACAGATGCCCACCTCGGATCTGTCATGGACCCTCTTCACCTGGAGGGCCAAAGGTCTGGCACAACTAAGGGGCAGATTATGGTTGGGTAATGCCATAGGGAAACACACGCATGCCCCATCCAAGGGAAAATAGTGGGGTGTTGGCAATGGGCACAAGCCCTGCAGCTCAGCCATTCTCCTTGCAGAAAACCGACAGTTCCTGGCCAACATCAACTGCTCAGTCTTGCTCCTAATGCATTACCTTCGCGACAAAGTGGGTCTGCAGAGGACAGGTGAGATGGACGTTGGACCCCGACGGACCAAGAGAGTGGATTCACCTCCACTGTACAGTGGGACTTTTTGCAAGGATGTGGCAGGGGAATATGGGCGAGGAAGAGAGCACAGAGGCTGCCTATGTAGGGGTTTAGTCCTACATTTACAGCAGCTTTCCAAGGTGATGGATTTATTCTGCATATGTGATCCAGCATCTGGGGTGGTTCCTTCAAGGTACAGCCACAGATTCTTCATCTGCTGATTCCACCAGCCATGGCTTCAAAATACGCCAAAACATTATTGCATACTTTGATTTTGCCATTTTATATACGGGCCGCCATTGTAAACAATGGGACTTGGGCATCCACAGATTATGACATCCATGGATCCAAGCCCTGGCAGATACCGTGGGCCCACTGTATATAGACTACTAGCCATGCTAGTTGGGGGATTCTGGGGACTGTAGTCCAAAAACAACCAACCCTATACTGTATTAAGCTGGCTGTGCTGACTGGGGGATTCTGGGAGTTGTAGCCAAAGAAAAGGAATTCTGCCAAGCTTTACCTTAATCTGCTACTTACTTTGTTTTTTATTGTATACTAGTTAATATTATATTAGAGCAGCAGCGCCCAAACTTTGGTCCTCCATGTATTTTGGACTTCAGCTCCCAGAAGCCCCAACCAGCTTGGCCAACCGTCAGGAATTCTGGGAGCTGAAGTCCAAAACATCTGGAAGACCAAAGTTTGGGCATCACTGTTTTAGAGATATTTTAATCATATAATGTTGTTGTTCTAGAGATTGTACGCCACTTGACAGGTTCTTATTCTTTTTTCCTTATTTTATTTGACCCTTACTATGTGCAAACTTTACAGCGCTCTATAAATAAATTGATGATGATATGATGATGATACCTTTGGCTTAGCTATTTTTTGGTGGGCTGAGGGGCATTCTGGGAGACCAGGGGTGCAAAGTCTCTGATAGTTGAGGCTCAAGAGGGACAGAGGGAGGGCTGTCCAGTCCAGCCTAGTGCCCCCCATGCCACCCTCCGCTCCCCTTTTGTTCCCTGTCTTCTCTCTTCCCCTTCCAGACCCCATTGACTTATGCGAAGAGAATGGGACCCTCAAACTCCTCTTCCTAGTCAAGTTCCCGGAAGAAAGTGCCACCAAGTACCTAACCCCCCGAGGCTCCTACTACATCTGCAAAGTGGAACACGGTGCACCGGGTATGTGCAAAATCGCCCTCTTTATTAACGCGCATCTTTTTACTTTCGGGATTTCGGCGACAATGCATTTCCGACATCCCTTTATTCGCACCATTGTGTGTGATGATAATCATTTGACTCACTGTTTCCGCTTCATTTGCGGGATTGCTTTAAAGGCGCTTTAAACTCTCTTTAACGCCCAAAATCAGCCCCAGCGTGATAAACCCCATTGAAACGTAACTCCACACTTCTTAGTCATGCTCAAAATGGAGGACATTTGGGAATGGACAGGAGGTTGAAATGTAGGATGTGTCCTGGGAAAGGAGGGCACCTGGTCCCCCTGAATGCAAGTTAATGTCACGCTTGCTCCCTTCTCCTTTACTTTCTGCAACCATGAGTGCTAGAAACTTGAAAACTGTACATTTCCTGAAATGAAATTAACTTGAGAAATGGTACATTTTCTTTGATATGTTTGTTTTTCTGGAAAGGAAAGGTCAGTGTTCTTATGCCAAAACCCAAGTGCCTATGCGCTCTCATCCAAGAGGGTCCCTGCCCTTAGCATGCCCACGGAGGTTGCCAAATGCCCTTTCCAGAGAGCCATGCCAGTCCCTCACAAACACAAACACACACCCATCTCTTTCAAGCAGCTTTTGAGCTGCATCCATTGATTGCATTGGGCTTTCTCCTCCGTTGACTGTTCTACTTTGTTCCAGTGTTGGACCTCTTCATTATAGTCTAAATTGCTTTTATTGATTTAATAAAAAAGGTGCAATTAGCTGCCTTTGAGGCTTGTTCAGTGGAAAGGTGTAATATTCAAATGTTCCAATAAATAAAAACAGTAGCGATAGCAAAACACACAAAGGCTACTTTGCCTGGTCAGGGCTATATGCTCCTGGGATTTTTGCAGGATTTACATTGTTCGGTCTGTAAAGCAGGGATCAGAAGACAAATCTACCTTAACTGACATATGCAAACAATTCAGTAAATAACAGAAGTCTCTCTGTCTCCTCTTTCCATAGGGACCAAGCATGAAAACGGCTACCGCGCCTTTTTCCCTATATACAAACACCCACCAAGTGAATTGCTGGGTAGGGATCTTAATGCTGTGCCTTACACTTGTGCCAAGGTTTTCGGTCTCTGCATCGAGAAGAGAGCTTGGGTGAAACCGGGGTGGGAGATCCTTTGGAAACTGCAATGTCCATTGTCCTTCAGGTTAGGCAGACACATGGGACAGCAGGTCCTTTATGCCCTTCATGCCAAGCCTAGAGAAGCTCCCTTTTTTTTGTTCTCCGGTTTTCAAAAGCCATGGGAAACCAGTTCAAACAACCCAGGTTTCCACTTAAACTGAATTGCCAAAACGATTCTGAGAGGGGGGCCATGCACCAAACCCATTTAACCTGCATCTTTTTGACACTGGTGTTTTCCGCTTCTTTTTCGATAATTCTGCGTAAGTGTGAACCAGATGTGGATCAGAATCTATTTAAATTTGCCCTTCAGCCAGCTGGAGCGGGTCCATTTTGAACCGATTCATGCATGAATGTGAACCACAAGTGGACTATTTTAGAGGGGGGAAAATGCGCTCGGGGCAAATGTAGTGGGAACCACACTCCACTGTCGAATCGGTCCATCGATTTGGATTGCACACCAATTTATCTTTAAGTGGGAATGAGGCCCAAGTGATAACTTCCACAATAAGCCATAAAGCTGGGGGTTGACTGGGTTGGCGGATGCAGCTGCATTTTGGGAGGCAATGGAGCCAAGGCTGCCCCCTTTGCCCCATGCCATGCCTCATCCTGATCGCCTCTCCTTGCCCTCCAGAATCCCTGCGCAACCAGTGTGACTTTCTGGAGAAAAGCCGCCTCCGGCTGCTCAAGAGCCAAGATGCCAGGAAGCCACCGACCATGGAGTCGCTCCTTTCTTGCATGGCAAACCTGCAAACGGTGGTAAGGCAACCCTCTTTGTATGGGGCACAGCCAACCCCCTTAATCTTCACAGAGGACAGACTTGCTATATTTCATGGGCGAGATGCTGCAACTCTGGCAGGACTTCATCAGAAAGACAGGACTGGGTTCAAGACTCTAGAAAGTTGTATATGTTTAAATAGTGCTTGGGATCCTGCAGGCGTCCAATAAACCCGAGATGCTGGAGGCTCTGTTTCAGAGGAAGGAACAGGTAAAACCACCTCTGGAGATCCCTTGCCTTTCTGAAATTTAATGAGGTCACCATAAGTCTCCAGGAGACTTGAAGGCACCAGATCCTGTCTGATCTTAGAAGCTAAGCAGGGCCCATCCTGGTTAGTACTTGGATGGGAGGTTGCCAAGGAATCCCAGATGCTGGAGGCTCTGTTTCAAAGGAAGAAACAGGCAAAACCATATCTGGGGATCCCTTGCTTCTCTGAAATTTAATGGAGTTGCCATAAGTCAACAGGAGACTTGGAGGCACCAGATCCTGTCTGATCTTGGGAGCTAAGCAGGGTCAGTTGTGGTTAGTCACTGGATGAGAGACTGCCAAGGATTACCAGGTGCTGGAGACTATTTCAGAGGAAGGAACTGGCAAAACCACCTCAGAGGATTGTTGTTGTTCTTATTAAGCTTTATTTATAAAGCGGTGTCCATTGCTTAAGGAACCCCTGTGAAATTCATGGGGCTGCCATAGCTCAATAGGAGGCCAATCACAATAACACAATCACAACAACAAAGAGAGGAGGAAGAGTTCTCAGTGGGTTCCGCTCCTCAGGGGCATTTCAGAACCTTCAAAAGGGAAAACACAGTGATTTTGAGCATCCCTGCAAAATTACATTCCTTTGCTCTCTCATTTCCGGATCTCCTGCTGGGAGCAGAGCTGCCTCTCTGCTGTTCGATGATGCCTCCTTTGCTCAGCATGCTCCATCTATATATTGTCTGGTGCCAGGGCCTAATAGTGCTATAATCCAGAAAAGCAGGATGAAAGTTCCCAGGATGCCACAGGATGGAACCATGATGTTTCAAGTGGCATCGAACTGTTGTATGTAACACAGTAGTGCAGCTACACATGTCACTTGTGCTATTTTCCTATGTGAAATAGGACCTGGCCACTGACCCATGGTCCTTGCTGTCTCTAATGTCCAGGGGAAAAGCAGCGGGAAAGCTGGCGTGAGCCTCTCCTCCGGCCTGGACGAAGAAGGCACGCCTCGCAAGGCCACCACCACCGCCAAGAGCCGGGCAGAGGCCAGCAGGAAGGAGAAGCACCTTTCAGGGGGCTCCTGGGGGAAGGCTGGGCTGTCATCACTGGGAAACCCCCGGATCTGAATAAAGCTCATTTGGGACTCTCCAAGGCCTTGCTAGCTTGCAAATGTTCTGACAGATGTCTTGTACTACAGGTCCCATCATGCACAGACACCCTGCTCCAGTTGAGTGGTCTTTGGGTGCTGCTGGATTGACACTGCTGGGAGCCTCCTGGATCTGAATGAAGCTCATTTGGGACTCTCTTGAGTCATTATCCAAGGTCTTGCTAGCTTGCAAATGTTCCAACAGTTGTCTTGTACTACAGGTCCCATCATGCACAGACACCCTGCTCCAGCTGGGTGGTCTTTGGATGTCACTGTGGGAAGGCTGCCAATGCTGTACTACAGGTCCCATAATGCAAATTCCTAGTGGTCTTTGCAAATGTTTTTTCGCTGTGCCCCGGCCGGACGGTCTTTGGGTGCTGCTGGGGGAAAGCTGGATCTGAATGAAAGCCTTCCAGATCTGAATAAAGTTCATTTGGGACTCTTGGGAGTCATGATCCAGAGTGTTGCTAGCATGCAGATGTTGGACAGATGCTTTGTACTACAGGTCCCATAATGCACAGACCCCCTGCTCTGGTTGGGTAGTGTTTGTGTGCTGCTGTAGGAAGGCCAAATAAAGTTAATTCTGGGCATTTTGAAGTCAAGAACCAGAGTGTTGCTTGCGGCTTCTCCTGGTCCTCTCTTTTTTGGCCAGAAGAAGGATGCTAAAGGGAGGCAGAGGAAGGCATGGGGACCTGTTTTTCTGTCTTCTGAGGCTGGCTGCTGCATTGTCTGTATGGATCCCTCTTTCTCCCATCCAGGAAGGGATCCCTGTTCTTCTCTTTTCCAAACCAGGCTGATGTCACCGGGGAGCTTTCTGATTGGAGCCGCCGAAGAGGAGCTGCAGCAGAAAGTGGATTTGCCAGAGCGCAGGAGAAAGAGAGAGCCTCCCAGCAAACAAACAAACAGCAGCAGCCACAGAACAGGGCCATGGATTCGCAGTGGCCGAGGAGGAGGCTGGCAAGCGGCAAAAGGGTGGCATGAAGCACCTCTGGCCTGCCCCATGTGCACACAGGTGCCCTCTCCATAGCACTTTGAGGATCTGCACCTTTGTTGGCAAACCCTTGGCACCTGTGGCCAGATGGTGCCAGGAGAGGTGCCCCAAGGGATGACCAGACACCCAGGCTTTCCAAAACTGTGCCACCCAACAGACTGATGTACTCAACCCAAGCAAAATTTTGGTTATTTCCCCCCCAGTTTTGATGCACCGAGGGAAAGGGCCTGCTTTATGATGCCCTTCCGCTAGAAGTGAGCAATCCTTGCCTTCAGATGCTGTTGGACTGCATCGCCCATCACCCCTTTACCATTGGCTGCCATGGCTAGCAGGTTGCTGGGAGCTGCAGTCCAGCAATTGCTCGCTTCTGTTGGAAGTGGCTTCATAAACATCTGGAGGGCGGTACAGTTTCTTCTCCCAGTTTTAATGAATTGGTGGGAGAAAGGATAGTTTATGAAGCCTTTCCAAGTTGGGCAATTGTTGGACTGCATTGCCCATCACCCCTTACCATTGGCTGCCATGGCTAGGAGGTCGCTGGGAGCTGGTGTCTGGCAACATCTGGAAGGCAGCACAGTTTCTGCCTTAGAGAGGGATGCAGCCATCAGCTCCCAGGAAGCAGAAAGTCCTGCTAAAGCTGGAAGTTAACCTCCAAGTCTACCAAGATCTTTCTGGGATCCTATGCTTTCTGGTGCACCAAAAGGAGAATATATATATGTGTGTGTGTGTGTATGTGTGTGTGTATATATATATATATATATATATATGTATATGTATATGTATATACATTATATTAAAATTATTTTTGCATTTGTTTCATAGGATCAGATCTTGAGAATTACGGCAACAACAAGATTCTGCTTTGTTTTTCTATGTTGACGACAGATTACAACATACTAGCGGTTCCCAAACCTTTGTCCGCAAGATGTTTTGCACTTCGGATCCCAGGATTCCTGACCAAGCTGGCTGGGGCTTCTGGGAGATGAAATCCAAAAGTCCTGGAGGGCCAAATGTTGGGAACCGCTGCACATACTTTCGTCTTAATGCTGTAATGCTATGACAGGGTAAAGGGATCGCTTGGAGCAAGGACAGGAATCATGCAGCCCTCCGGATGTGGTTGGGTTGCAAATGCCAGCATCCATCCCTATTTGACAATGCTGCCCAAGGCTGCTGGGAACTGCAGTGAAATACCTGCTTGACTTCCACATTCCACTTCTGATCTGTTTGGGATTTCTTTTGTGCCTATGATGATATTATCCTATACTGTATTATTATCCTATTAGCCAGAAAATGAATCCACTGAAATGGCATTTGCAAGCTGCAAACCTCTGCTTTCAAACTTTGCCAAGGCAAATGGAAAGGGCGAAATCAAGCCAACTGCAACTCAGGTGCAGAGAAAGAGGCTCACCTGGCCTCTACCTGAAACAGGAAGAGAGAGGAGGGGCTCTTTCCAAGCATGAGGCCCAAAGGCAAGGTGGGTTTATACTACATTGCACATTATTATATACATGGATATAATAACAACAACAACAACAACAACAATAATGGGGACAAGGGAGATATAAATAAATAGAATTATAACAATTTTTTTGGAAAGCAAAATATAAATACATAGCGTATTATAACTGTAATTATTATTATTATTATTTTGGTAAAAGCTGGAAATAATACTGTAATAATAACAACAACAACAACATTGCAGTCCACTCAAATGCAAAAGGGACGCGTCTCCTTTAAGAGCCATGAAGGCAGACCACGCTGGAGCCCCGGCCACGCCCCCTTTCCTCCAAAGAAGGCGTGTCCTCTGGGCTTGACGGGCAGGTAACTTTCCACCGGGGCCCACGCGTTGGCTCCGCCCCTCCGCTGCCTCAAGCCGGGGAGTCTCCGCCCCCTCGCCGCTGATTGGCCGCGAGCTCCATGTGGGCCACGCCCCTTCTGCCCGGGACTCCCGGCTTGGTCTGCCTGGGATTGGAAGCAGGAGCGTCGGTGCTGCTGGGTCTCTCCGGAGGAAGGAGGCGGCAGCGAAGATGATCCTCTGCCCGCCGCCAGGCTCCGAGGCTCCCTCCCGCGGAAAGCAGCGCCAGAGGCTGCAGGTCAGAGGCTGCTGTACCCCCAAGAGAATAAGCACCCCCAAAATCAATGAATGGAGGGGTGCATGAATCAATGAATGCAGCCCCCAAATAATAATGGTAGGGATTGGGACACCCCCTTTTTAATGCAATGGGGTAAAATGGGGGTTCAGTGTCTCTGCACCCCAGAACCCCAACAACCCCCCGCTGTTTTTTAAAAACCCCCCCAAAAAACTCTCCCTTGGAAGGGCAGCCCCGCCCCCCTCCATAGGAAAATAAGGGGCTCCCTCACTTTCCCTTCGCAGAAGGAAAGGGCGCCCCAAAATCAGGCTGCCCCGCCCCCCATCCATCCCTTTATTCCCCCCCCCCCAAATATTCAGAAATGTTCAAACCTGACTCCCAACCTCCCCCCCCCACAATGAATGGTTTGCAAAATGTTCTTTTTGGAAATAGAATTTGGGGGTCTCATCTTCCTGCCGCCCAAAAAAAAAAACAACTCTGGACTGAACCCCCCTCAATGTCTTGCTTATTATGGGTTGGGGAAAGGGGACGTAGGGACCCCCTTTTGCTGGGCTTTATTGTTGGCTGTAAGGCTTTGCAGAGTTTTTTGGGGGTGTTGCAAAGGAAGCCAATGCACCCCCTTTTTCTATGCAACCCCCCCACTTTGCTGGTCTTTGTTATTGGCTTTATTCTCTTTGGGGGTCCCCACTAAAAGGAATGCACCCCTTTTCTATGCAATTTGGAAAAACCACTGTTAGGGTTTTATTATTGGTTTTAAGGCTTTGCATAGTTTTGGGGAGCCTCTTTGGGGTTGCAAAGGAAGCGAATGCACCCCTTTTTTCATGCAATGCCCCTTTGCTTGGCTTTATTCTCTTTGCAGACTTTGGGGGGGTGCAAAAGGGGTCTAAGACCCCCCTCCTTTTCCATGCAATTCTACCCTACTTTGCTAGGCTTTATTACTGCCCTTATTTTCTTTGCAGACTTTGGGGTCCCCCACTAAAGAGAATGCACACCCTTTTCCATGCAATTTACTAGCCTTTATGCTTGGCTTTAAGGCTTTGCAGAGTTTTGGGGTGCAAAGGGGGCGTATATATATCCCCCTTCCTTTGCTCTGCTTTAGTATTGGCTTTATTCTTTTTGGGGGGGTTGCAAAGGGGGCCAATGCACCCCCTTTTTCCTGCAATGCCCCTTTGCTGGGCTTTATTCTCTTTGCAGACTTTTGGGGGGGTTGCAAAAGGGGTCCCCCTTTTTCCATGCAATTCTCTCCCCCACTTTCTTGGGCTTCAATACTGTATTGCCTTTATTCTCTTTGCAGACTTTTATGGGGTGCAAAGGGGGGCAGTGCACCCCTCTTTCTCTGCTGCTGCTGCAGGGGCTGCCTTTGTCCTGTCCGGGGATGATGATGATGATGCTTCTCCTTCTTTCTCTTTCTCCTCCTCCTCCTCTTCCTCCTCCTCTTCTTCTTCTTCTCAGCGCTGCCAATCAAACTTGTTTTTCTCTTTTTCCTCCTGCACTTCCTCGGCCAACCATAGAAGAGTGCACACATTATCTCCAAAGGGACGGCTTCAACATCGATGTCGCGTCACCGTCCCTCGCTTTGTTACACTTTCTTCCACCGTATATTCTCCACCGCAAGTCACAACCAGAACCAGGTCCACGGGCTCCCATGCTGCTGATGCATCGAGGTAAGGCTGCCTTGCCCCACCGAACCACAGTGGCATCGCTAGTTGGCATCGCACGCTTCGGTCCCTCATGGTCACCCCTGTCATTGAATTCTCCTCCTCAGGCCACACCATACAGAAACCTCTGTGATGTTTATTTTCACTAATGCAATCGCCCAACTTTATCCCCACCTGTCACGGATGTAAGGACAAATCATTACGACCCCAGCCAACTAGCAAAATTAAAATACACCTTTCTTTAAATCTACGGTATCTTGTGTACGGCCTAAATGTCCGTAACATACATGTCTGTAGTGAACATATAGATAGCTAGGGATTTCCTGCATGCCAAACCTTTCCTCTCTCTCTCTCATATGGCTGGCAGATATGTTTTGAGGTTTCTTCTCCTTGTTTTCTCTCCTCCAGTGCAGGCCAGGGCCACCTTTTTTCACTTCATGTTCCAGAGCCTCGCCAAACAATCAGTGCTGCTTGGGCTGGGAAAACGCCATATAAGGTCCTACTGTTGCTTGGAGCATGATTGTAATTACAGGAGAGCAAACAAAGGACAAGGACGGACGGTACTGGCAACAACCTTGAATGCGGGGACAAGGCTTTATCAAGCAGTGCACACAAGGGGGATGCAGGGGTCGCAGACTGCACATTCCCACTACGTTTAACCGGTTTGGGATTCGCCTTCACTCCATGTGGTAAATCGATCCAAAAGATCTGTTGTTCCCACTAGAAAGGGGGTTCTTTTCATTATCCCTTTGCAACCGCTTCTTTTTTTGGCATGGTTGTCATCCCACTAGTTTGCACCGCTCAAATGCATGTCAATCATCTGTGCTCCATTGGTGGTAAAGCGGCAGCCCAGCAGCCTGCTTATATATATAAATTGTAGAAAGATTCGATTCATCGTTTTTGCAACTATTTGCCTCGCAGGTTGCAATTATTTGCAAAATCAATGAATCGAGTCTTCTATCAATTTTATTTTTTTTTTAAAAAAATTGATAGACGATTATTCATTGCTTTTGTAACTACTTGCCTCATCTTTGCCAATACTGTGCGCCTTGTTTATGCCAGGGTCCGTCCGCGTAAACAAATAACGCCTATGGTCGAGCCCTTGTTCATGACGGCGGTGGTGCGGCGCACATGCACCACAGGCAGCCGCCACCCCATTGTCCCTTATGGACACGCTTGCCAGTTCCTCCCCACCTACGGGTCTTTCAGTGTATGCTGAAAGCCACGTAAAGTGCACCTGCGTTGAACACAGGCGCCCTATTGCAAAATCAATGAATTCACATCTTCTATCAATTTTATTCTATTTTATTTTTAAATCATGCGCTCATAGGTCACACCACAAGTACAAAGGCAGCACTGAAAGGGGGGGAGGGGGTGGTGGATCTCAGAATCCATAGGCAGAAACTGGGGACCTCGGACAAGTGTCGGGGGAAGAGAGGGGGCTACTGAGTTTTTCTGAGGCATGCACCAAGCCTATTTGGAAACCATAGACATTAGCACCTCGACAGCAACTCTAAATTCAGGCTTCCAAACCGGAGTTGGATTAACAGCCCTGCTGACCTGGAAGTGTCCCTAACACTGCCAATGGTGACACCCCTCTTCCCTTGCTTCCCCAGAAGGCAGAAGACAACTGGCATGAACTTCAGTGTTTGCCAGCGTGGATCCGGAAATTCACACTTTCTATGTCCGCGCCGCAAAGATCCGTGAAGAATGAAACGTGTGGAACACAGACCTTTGGAGTGACCAGCTGGCCTATCCACTGGGGGAAAGGTATGTAATGGGGCTAAACCATTTATTTCTCAAAGGCAAAAGTATAGGTTGAGAGAGTGTGACTTGTCAATTTCACCCAGTGGGTTTTTGCATGGCCAAGCAGGCATTCAGAGCCTGGTCTCCAAAGTCATTAATGTGGGTATATGCAAATACAGGTAAATATGGCATAATTTTGTGTGTGTTCTTTCCTCACTGATAACTTTTACTCCCGTTTGCAAACCAGGGAGTTGTTGTGCCCCCAGTAGCCATCCCCAGTTCGCAATCTGGCTGCACCCCTTGGGCCAGTTTATGTTTCCTGAACCCTCTCTCTGTCCCTTCTCCCCACTGCAGGAGACAGCAGCTCCATGGAGCTGTGTGGTTCAGTTTCCTGATCTGTGTGGGATCCGTCTGCCTCCTGACGTTGCTTGTGGTGACCCTGCTGCACATGGAGAGGTGAGCCCAACGGCCAGGCCAGACTTTTGGTAGTGGGAAGGGTACTTTTTCTTCCGGGAAGGCTCTGTGGGGCAAGGGGGCAGGGGCTGGCTGGTGGGTTTGCAATCGCGAAGATATGGCCAGGTCTCTCTACGCCCTGAGGTGGACCACCATCTACCAGCAGACCCCACCCCCACCATCACCACAGCAGAGTCATATACCCCCCCCCCACTTTTATTCTGACCGCAAATTATTCCTTGTGCTGTCACAGAGAGGAATGCTCCTGGAAAGTGAAAAGGGGGCTGTAGATCTCTATCTCTCCCTTCCCAAACTCAAAGGGTGTCCTGCATTCCCATGCATAACCAGCAACATTTCCCAGCTATGGAGAATATGCAGAGCGCTGGATGGTACCTTGGAGTTTGCTGCGCCTAGGTCAGCCATTTGGGACACAGTCATGGGGGAAGCCTAAAGACGGAATAGCTCCTGCTCCTGGAGTGGCTCCTCTTGGCTTGGTTGCAATGATAGACTGCCAGGGCTCAACCAGACATGCATGCACAAAGGGACCTCTGTCAAAACCAAATTAACCCAGTTCCATGAACTGACCATGCATACCATCCAACTGTCCGTTTGGCAAGAACCAGCCCTAACTCAACCTCTCTTCACCCACTTTCTCAGCTGCTTTGATTGTCCTGGTTTCTTTCTTCTCTTCCCACTTTCCCCCCTTTTGTCTACAACTTAATGCAATTGCAAATTTTATTCAGAGAGCAAAAGTAGTTGGCACTCAGGTCAGCAGGGAGGAGGAAGTATGAAGGGGTGCAATCCTTTGCCTTCCCAGTCGTTCCAGGCAAAAGCAAGCTGCTGCAGCTGCTCCTAGTTTATGGGTTCTTCTCATTAATAGCTTTTGCCATCTTGACCGCACCCTAATGTTGCTTGGCAGAGACATCCAGGTTTATCTGTGAAACGTCGGCCGGCATATCCATGTTGCCTCTCTCAAACAGAACCAGGCGCTTTTAAAATCCAGAAACAATTGGGGTGGCAGGCAGTTTTTGCATCCTCTTAGCATCAGGTCTCTTCCCAAAATTTCAAAAACACCAAAGTTGTTTAGAAAAAGATTGATTTCTGCCAAAAAGACGGCCTCCTGGCGCTGGCCCTGCTGCAGCCAAAACCTGCATCTCATAGAAATGTCCTCATTCCCAAAAAGTGGCCATGTGGTGGCTGTGTCCCCTCTGCGTTGCCCTTGCTCAGGGAAGAATGATTTTTTACCACAGTGAGGTCACTTTTTCCACCCGCCTCCCATCATCGCAGACCAGAAAGCCAGCCCTTAAACCTCCTTCCTCTGAGCAGATTTGCATGGATGAATCTGTAAGAAGGTGGTCTTTTGGGAAGCCTTATCTTGTGAAGGGCAGCCCGCAGCATGGCTTGCCTTTTCAAAAGATGGCCCTTCATCCATTAGCCTCTGCGCAGAGCTTGAGAAAAGTGACATTTTGGCGCAACGGTGCCACGAATTTTTCCATCCAGCCTGGCCAATGGCAAGCAAGTGCTGGGAGTTGTCCAAACACAGTTTTTAAAAGTGGTCCCTCTGGGGAGGAAAAGCCTTTGCAAGTGTGTTCCCTCTACAACAAATTGCAAAATGAAACTAACAATGTCTTCATAGCATGCTGGCAGCTCCATTCTAACTCGGATTCATCTTCCCACAGAGTCCGCTTGGTTCTGATGCCTGTAATTCCCCAACCCCAGCAAGAAATTTGAAGAACTCTTTACTGCCTACCATGGCAATTTCTCCGTAAGTATCATGGCCTTTGGACCTTTACTGCTGTTAGAGACACGTCAAGTCACAGGAGAACTTATGCTGCCTCCCACGATGGAAGTCAGGGAGGGACCACTTGCTTGCACTTGGATGTACGTTTGCACATTTGCACTTGGATGTATGTTTGCATGTTTTGCAACTGAGCCTTAATGCCCCATGTAGAGAGAATGCAAATGGTTGTGTGTTTTAAAAAAGTCAAGGAGAACTCTGCTGCCTCCCATGATGGGAACTGGAAGGACCTCTTGCTTGCATTGTATGGTACGTTTGCATGTATGTAGTGTGGCACTTTTGGACTAAAACCCCAAGAATCCACATGCAGAAATCCTGGCCAACTGGGCTTTGCTGTTGTGCAAAGTATTTTCAGCTTCTCCCAAGCATTTTAGCCATTTTGCATCTTTTTTCCAGTATTGTTCCACATCTAGTTTTAACTAAGCTTGGGGAAAGTTTCTTTTTGGGCTACAACTCACACACAACTCCCTATCCAGGATTCTGACAGGATCTCAGAAACGGTGGTGAAGAATGCTAAATCTTTCTCAGCTGAAGTTTTTATCCTCTGGCACTGGTTGCACGTTCATTTTATATTCTGTTGTCATCAGATACAGTACTGTTTTTCGCTTGGTGGTTGTGTATGCTCAAACACATTGCGCACTGCCCACGGAGTTTGGCTAATGCAAGTTTTAAGATGGCTGCTTCAGCAAAGAGGACAGTGAGCAGAGGTCCATAAGGGGAGATGGGAAGGGACGGGGTATCTTACATGGCGGTCTCTTTGTTGTTTTCCACAGGAGTGGGTTCGGGGTCTCCAAAGACGCCATGGAGAGTTTCAAGCCCAACATCGTGAGAGCATCTGCCGTGGTCAGTGAACTCTTCCCCAGCGGAGGCTATTTGCCCGTGATGACTGACACCATGGTCAAGGCGGAAGGGTGCCCGGCCTCTTGGTCGACCCCATTCCCAAACCAACATCCCATAGCAGAAATCCTACTATAACCATCCCTTGGTCACCAGCTCTGGGGGTCAGCCCAGTCTTCTAGCACAGCTGAGAATATTGCTTTTATTTTTATTTTTTCAAAAAGTGCATTTCCTATAAGCACCCACTTATGGGTGGCTAGGGGATGCTGGATGCTGTAGTCCAAAAACCTACTTTTCCCAAGTTCTGCTTCTTAGATCTCCTTTCCCCAATCCCATGAGTTACCTTCATTCTTTTTCCCTTGCAATCCTGGAGCAATTCCTGAAGGGACATGCAAATTCAGGAGAGGACCAATGTATCCTGCTATCTCCCAGGACCTATCTCCTAGTCCAGTATTGGAAGGAACCCTAAAGGATTTTACTGTATATATTCTTGTCAAATAAATAAAAAAAATACCCAAAAAAACCTGAGTCAACTTATCCACATATCCAATTGGTACGTAGTACTGTATTTAATCCCCTGGTGAAAGGTCAAAATGGAATCTGTCCTGGAATCACTGACCCCCCCCCCCTCTATTCTTTCGCCCGTCCATCCATTTGTTTTGGGCACAAATATGCCTGCTACCAATTTTTGTAAGTTCTTGGCACTGTTTCCTTTGCATATCCTTAGCTTCTTTGTTACAGCCCCTAGATTTTCCCCTCAATTTACCCGCAGGTCATATCAAAATCCATAATTTGACCCCAAAATGTGCCCTTGACTTATAAATGAGGGCAATTTATAGTCAAGTATATATATGGTAGGTCCACCCTTGCCATCCTTTAAAGCATTCTCAAGTGGGGTCAAGTGAGGAAGAGGTCACCATCTTCCGCTACTGAAGAGTTCTTATCCTGGGGACGTTCTTTCCAATGTTTAGGTGGATTTCTTTTTTGCCATCCTTCATAGTCTTTCTCTCTCCATCATGCGCCAGATGAAGACAGTGACAATAATACCTTAAAATAAAATACTGTTTCCAAGCATTAATTGAGACTCTATGAACGCAAGAGGGTTCCCGTCCAGTTTTCTCTTGGGCTGCATCTACACTATAGAAACCAATACAGTTTGACACCGCTTTAAGTGCTGTTGTACCATCTTACGGAGTCCTGGGATTTGTAGCTTTTTAGCCTTCTCTGCTAAAGAGTGCCAGTGCTCCCAAAACTACAAATCTAGGATGCTGTAGGATGGAGCCATGGCAATTGAAGTGGCGTCAAAATGCATTATATCTACCGTATAGATGCACCCTTAGACCAGCGGGGAGGAAAGTATGCTCCATATTCCAAAATGTTTGTTGACTTTTATGCCCTTCTGGTGGTAGGGGGGGGGGCACATTTGGGGACCCCTGGGCTGTTAGGCCGGGAGAGGCCTCTTTCGATTCCAGCAAAAATGACCCAAAATTGACTTCTGGGTCACTTCCCTAGGGGTTTGGGGCGCAAGGGTTATGGAAGTGGCCATCAAGGTACCCCAATGCCTGCCTCCTAACCCTCTAAGGTTGCCGCCAGCCCTGTTTTGGAGAGCCATGCTCCAAAAATTGCCCCCAGCATCAACTGTTGGTGGCCAGTTTGTTCACGATGGTGGAATTTTAGCAGCACAGTTCTTCTCTTGGAGTGTTCTGGCTATGAAGTTCTGAGACATCACAATGGCTCCGGGTCCACAATGGCCGGTGGCAGAGTCCTTTGCCCTATGGACAGGGCAGCCGGGGCATGTTTATCAGCATTAATATGGAGGGTAAGATAAGGCCAAGGTGCCAGAGAGGCAGGGCCCTGGCTGGAAGGAGATGAGAAATCAGGTGGGCAGAGTGGGCATCATCTCCATCAGACCGGCTCTTTCCCTTTGCCTTGGGGAACTGGGAGCAGAGGCCAGACCTGAAATACTGGCAGCCCTATGCCATGTTACCACAGATGCCCACCTCGATCTGGGCAATGGACCCTCTTCACCTGGAGGGCCAAAGGTCTGGCACAAACTAAGGGGCAGATTATGGTGGGTAATGCCATAGGGAACACCGCATGCCCCATCCAAGGGAAAATAGTGGGGTGTTGGCAATGGGCACAAGCCCTGCAAGCTCAGCCCACTCTCCTTGCAGAAAACCGACCAGTTCCTGGCCAACATCAACTGCTCAGTCTTGCTCCTAATGCATTACCTTCGCGGCAAAAGTGGGTCTGGCAAGAGGACAGTGAGATGGACGTTGGACCCCGACGGACCAAGAGAGTGGATCACTCCCACTGTACAGTGGGACTTTTTGCAAGGATGTGGCGGGGAATATGGGCGAGGAAGAGAGCACAGGGCTGCCTATGTAGGGGTTTAGTCCTACATTTACAGCAGCTTTCCCAAGGTGATGGATGTATTCTGCAATATATGATCCAGCATCTGGGGTGGTTCCTTCAAGGTAAAGCCCACAGATCTTCCTCTGCTTGATTCCACCAGGCCATGGCTTCAAAATACGCCAAAACATTTGCATACTTTGATTTTGGCCATTTTATATACGGGCCGCCATTGTAAACAATGGGACTTGGGCCTCCACAGATTATGACATCCATGGATCCAAGCCCTGGCAGATACCGTGGGCCCACTGTATATAGCTACTAGCCATGTAGTTGGGGGATTCTGGGACTGTAGTCCAAAAACAACCAACCCTATATTAAGCTGGCTGTGCTGACTGGGGGATTCTGGGAGTTGTAGCCAAAGAGAAGGAATTCTGCCAAGCTTTACCTTAATGTACCTTTACTTGTTTTTTATTGTATACTAGTTAATAGTATATTAGAGCAGCAGCGCCCAAACTTTGGTCCTCCATGTTTTTGGACTTCTCAGCTTCCCAGAAGCCACAGCCAGCTTGGCCAAACCGTCAGGAATTCTGGGAGCCTGAAAGTCCAAAACATCTGGAAGACAAAGTTTGGGCATCACTGGTTTTAGAGATATTTAATCATATAATGTTGTTGTTCTAGAGATTGTACGCCACTTGACAGGTTCTTATTCTTTTTTCCTTATTTTATTTGCCCTTACTATGTGCAAATTTACAACGCCCTATAAATAAATTGATGGTGATAGGATGATGATACCTTGGCTTAGCTATTTTCTGGTGGGCTGAGGGGCATTCTGGGAGACCAGGGTGCCAAAGTCTCTGATAGTTGAGGCTCAAGAGGGGACCAGAGGGAGGGCTGTCCAGTCCAGCCTAGTGCCCCCCATGCCACCCTCCGCTCCCCTTTTGTTCCCTGTCTTCTCTCTTCCCCTTCCAGACCCCATTGACTTATTGCGAAGAGAATGGGACCCTCAAACTCCTCTTCCTAGTCAAGTTTCCGGAAGAAGTTCCACCAAGTACCTAACCCCCCGAGGCTCCTACTACATCTGCAAAGTGGAACACGGTGCACCGGGTATGTGCAAAATCGCCCTCTTTTTAACGCGCATCTTTTTACTTTCGGGATTTTCGGCGCAATGCCTTTCCGACATCCCTTTATTCGCACCATTGTGTGTGATGATAATCATTTGACTCACTGTTTCCGCTTCATTTGCGGGGATTGCTTTAAGGCGCTTTAAACTCTCTTTAACGCCCCAAAAATCAGCCCCAGCGTGATAACCCCATTGAAACGTAACTCCACACTTCTTAGTCATGCTCAAAATGGAGACATTTGGGAATGGACAGGTAGGTTGAAATGTAGGATGTGTCCTGGGAAAGGAGGGCACCTGGTCCCCCTGAATGCAAGTTAATGTCACGCTTGCTCCCCTCTCCTTTACTTTCTGCAACCATGAGTGCTAGAAAACTTGAAAACTGTACATTTCCTGAAATGAAATACTTGGAAATGGTACTTTTCTTTGATATGTTTGTTTTTCTGGAAAGGAAGGTCAGTGTTCTTATGCCAAACCACGTGCCTATGCGCTCTCACCAAGAGGGTCCTGCCCTTAGCATGCCCACGGAGGTTGCCAAAGCCTTCCAGAGAGCCATGCCAGTCCCTCTTCTATTTTGCAACACACAAACACAAACACACCCCATCTCTTTCAAGCAGCTTTTGCGCTGCATCCATTGATTGCATTGGGCTTTCTCCTCCGTTGACTGTTCTACTCTTGTTCCAGTGTTGGACCTCTCATTATAGTCTAAATGCTTTTATTGTTTAATAAAAAAGGTTGCAATTAGCTGCCTTTGAGGCTTGTTCAGTGGAAGGTGTAATTGTGTAATATTCAAATGTTCCAATAAATAAAACAGTAGCGATAGCAAAACACCACAAAGGCTACTTGCCTGGTCAGGCTATATGCTCCTGGGTTTTTGCAAGATTTACAATGTTTCGTTGTCTGTAAAGCAGGGATCAGAAGACAAATCTACCTTAACTGACATATGCAAACAATTCAGTAATAACAGAAGTCTCTCTGTCTCCTCTTTCATAGGGACCAAGCATGAAAACGGCTACCCGCCTTTTTCCCTATATACAAACACCCACCAAGTGGAATTGCTGGGTAGGGATCTTATGCTGTGCCTTACACTTGTGCCAAGGTTTTTCGGTCTCTGCATCGAGAAGAGGCTGGGTGAAACCGGGGTGGGAGATCCTTTGGAAACTGCAATGTCCATTGTCCTTCAGTTAGGCAGGACACATGGGACAGCAGGTCCTTTATGCCCTTCATGCCAAGCCTAGAGAAGCTCCCTTTTTTTTTGTTCTCCGGTTTTCAAAAGCCATGGGAAACCAGTTCAAACAACCCTGGTTTCCACTTAACTGAATTGCCAAAACGTTCTGGAGGGGGGCCATCACCAAACCCATTTAATCTGCATCTTTTTGACATGGTGTTTTCCGCTTCTTTTTCGATAATTCTGGTCGTTGTGAACCAGATGTGGTCAGCATTCTATTTAAATTTGCCCTTCAGCCAGCTGGAGCGGGTCCATTTTGAAAACGATTCATGCATGAATGTGAACCACAAGTGGACTATTTTAGAGGGGGGGAAATGCGCTCGGGGCAAATGTTAGTGGGAACCACACTCCACTTGTCGATTGGTCCATCGATTTGGATTGCACACCAATTTATCTTTAAGTGGGAATGAGGCCCAAGTGATAACTCCCAATAAGCCCTAAAGCGGGGGTTGACTGGGTTGGCGATGCAGCTGCATTTTGGGAGGCAATGGAGCCAAGGCTGCCCCCTTTGCCCCATGCCATGCCTTCATCCTGATGCCTCTCCTTGCCCTCCAGAATCCCTGCGCAACCAGTGTGACTTTCTGGAGAAAAGCCGCCTCCGGCTCTCAAGCTCAAAGCCAGAAGATGCCAGGAGCCACCGGACCATGGAGTCGCTCCTTTTTGCATGGCAAACCTGCAAACGGTGGTAAGGCAACCCTCTTTGTATGGGCCACAGCCAACCCCCTTAATCTTCACAGAGGACAGACTTGCTATATTCATGGGCGAGATGCTGCAACTCTGGCAGGAATTCCTCAGAAGACAGGACTGGGTTCAAGACTCTAGAAATTGTATATGTTTTAAATAGTGCTTGGGATCCTGCAGGCGTCCAATAAACCCTGAGATGCTGGAGGCTTGTTTCAGGGAGGAAACAGTAAAACCACCTCTGGAGACCTTGTCCTTTCTGAAATTTAATGAGGTCACCATAAGTCTCCAGGGAGACTTGAAGGCACCAGATCCTGTCTGATCTTAGAAGCTAAAGCAGGGCCATCCTGGTTAGTACTTGGATGGGAGGTTGCCAAGGAATCCCAGATGCTGGAGGCTCTGTTTCAAAAAGGAAGAAACAGGCAAAACCATTCTGGGGATCCCTTGCTTCTCTGAAATTTAATGGGGTTGCCATAAGTCAACAGGAGACTTGGAGGCACCAGTCCTGTCTGATCTTGGGGCTAAGCAGGGTCAGTTGTGGTTAGTCACTGGATGAGAGACTGCCAAGATTACCAGGTGCTGGAGACTATTTCAGAGGAAGGAACTGGCAAAACCACCTCGAGGATTGTTGTTGTTCTTATTAAGCTTTATTATTAAAGCAGTGTCCATTGCTAAGGAACCCCTGTGAATTCATGGGGCTGCCATAGCTCAATAGGAGGCCAACACAATAACACAATCACAACAACAAAGAGAGGAGGAGAGTTCTCAGGGTTCCGCTCCCCAGGGGCATTTCAGACCTTCAAAAGGGGAAAAACACAGTGATTTTGAGATCCCTGCAAATTACATTCCTTTGCCTCTCATTTCCGGATCTCCTGCTGGAGGGCAGAGCTGCCTCTCTGCTGTCGATGATGCCTCCTTTGCTCAGCATGCTCCATCTATATATTGGTCTGGTGCCAGGGCCTAATAGTGCTATAATCCAGAAAAGCAGGATGAAAGTTCCCAGGATGCCACAGGATGGAACCATGATGTTTCAAGTGGCATTGAACTGTTGTATGTAACACAGTAGTGCAGCTACACATGTCACTTGTGCTATTTTTCTATGTGAAATAGGACCTGGCCACTGACCCATGGTCCTTGCTGTTCTCATGTCCAGGGGAAAAAGCAGCGGGAAAGCTGGCGTGAGCCTCTCCTCCGGCCTGGACGAGAAAGGCACGCCTCGCAAGGCCACCACCCCCAAAGCCGGGGCAAGGCCAGCAGGAAGGAGAAGCACCTTTCAGGGGGCTCCTGGGGGAGGCTGGGCTGTCATCTGGGAAACCCCCGGATCTGAATAGCTCATTTGGGACTCTCCAAGGCCTTTGCTAGCTTGCAAATGTCTGACAGATTTCTTGTACTATCAGGTCCCTCCTCAAGACACCCTGCTCCAGTTGAGTGGGTCTTTGGGTGCTGTTGGATTGACACTGCTGGGAGCCTCCTGGATCTGAATGAAGCTCATTTGGGACTCTCTTGAGTCATTATCCAGGTCTTGCTAGCTTGCCAATGTTCCAACAGTTGTCTTGTATCTACAGTCCCATCATGCACAGACCCTGTGGTGGTTTGGGTGCTGCAGCTGGGGGAAGGCTGGGCTGCCATCACTGAGGGACCCCAGGATCTGATAAAAGTCATTCGGGGCTCTTGAATGTCATTATCTTTGCACAATGTTTTGCCCGCTTTGCCAGGCGGTCTCTGCAAGTGTTCGACAGATGTTTTGTACTACAGGTCCATCATGCACAGACACCCTGCTCCAGCTGGGTGGTTCTTGGATGTCACTGTGGGAAGGCTCGCCCATGCTTACTACAGGTCCCATATGCAAATTCCTATGGGTCTTTGCAAATGTTTTTTCGCTGTGCCCCGGCCGGACGGTCTTTGGGTGCTGCTGGGGGAAAGCTGGATCCGAATGAAGCCTTCCAGATCTGAATAAGTTCATTTGGGACTCTTGGGAGTCAGATCAGAGTGTTTTGCTGCAGAGATGTTGGACAGATGCTTTGTACTACAGGTCCCTAATGCACAGACCCCCTGCTTCTGGTTGGGTAGTGTTTGTGGTGCTGCTGTAGGAAGGCCAAATAAGTTAATTTGGGCATTTTGAAGTCAAGAAAAACCAGAGCGTGTTGCTTGCGGCTTCTCCTGGTCCTCTCTTTTTTGGCCAAAGAAGGATGCTAAAGGGAGGCAGAGGAAGGCATGGGGACCTGTTTTTCTGTCTTCTGAGGCTGGCTGCTGCATTGTCTGTATGGATCCCTCTTTCTCCCATCCAGGAAGGGATCCCTGTTCTTCTCTTTTCCAAACCAGGCTGATGTCACCGGGAGCTTTCTGATTGGAGCCGCCGAAGGGAGCTGGCAGCAGAAAGTGGATTTGCCAGAGCGCAGGAGAAGAGGAGCCTCCCAGCAAACAAACAAAACAGCAGCAGCACCGAAACAGGGCCATGGATTCGCAGTGGCCGAGGCAGGAGGCTGGCAAGCGGCAAAGGGTGGCATGAAGCACCTCTGGCCTGCCCCATTGCACACGGTGCCTCTCTCCATAGCACTTTGAGGATTACCACCTTTGTGGAAACCCTGGCACCGTGTGGCCCGATGGTGCCAGGAGAGTGCCCCAAGGGATGACAGACACCCAGGCTTCCAAAACTGTGCCACCCAACAGACTGATTTACTCAACCCAAGAAAATTTTGGTTATTTCCCCCCCGTTTTGATGCACCGCGGGAAAGGGCCTGCTTTTTGATGCCTTCCGCTAGAAGTGAGCAATCCTTGCTCAGATGCTGTTGGACTGCATCGCCCATCACCCCTTACCATTGGCTGCGATGGCTAGCAGGTTGCTGGGAGCTGCAGTCCAAACAATTGCTCGCTTCTGTTGGAAGTGGCTTCATAAACATCTGGAGGGCGGTACAGTTTCTTCTTCCCAGTTTTTTAATGAATTGGTGGGAGAAAGGATAGTTTATGAAGCCTTTCCAAGCTGGGCAATTGTTGGACTGCATCGCCCATCACCCCTTACCATTGGCTGCCATGGCTAGGAGGTCGCTGGGAGCTGGTGTCTGGCAACATCTGGAAGGCAGCACAGTTTCTGCCTTCGAGAGGGATGCAGCCATCAGCTCCCAGGAAGCAGAAAGTCCTGCTAAAGCTGGAAGTTAACCTCCAAGTCTACCAAGATCTTTCTGGGATCCTTGCTTTCTGGTGCACCAAAGGAGAATATATTATGTGTGTGTGTGTGTGTATGTGTTGTATATATATATTATTATATATATATATATGTATGTATATGTATAACATTATATTAAATTATTTTTGCATTTGTTTCATAGGATCAGATCTTGAGAATTACGGCAACAACAGATTCTGCTTCGTTTTTCTATGTTGACGACAGATTCAACATACTAGTGGTTCCCAAACCTTTGTCCCAAGATGTTTTGCACTTCGGATCCAGGATTCCTGACCAAGCTGGCTTGGGGCTTCTGGGAGATGAAATCCAAAGTCCTGGAGGGCCAAATGTTGGAACCGCTGCACATACTTTCGTTTAATGCTGTAATGCTATGCGTATGTAACGGGAGAGGATCGCTTGGAGCAAGGACAGGATCATGCAGCCCTCCGGATGTGGTTGGGTTGCAAATGCCAGCATCCATCCCTATTTGACAATGCTGCCCAAGGCTGCTGGGAACTGCAGTGAAATACCTGCTTGACTTCCACATTCCCCTTCTGATTCGTTTGGGATTTCTTTTGTGCCTGATTATATTATCCTATTATTTTCCTATTGCCAGAAAATGAATCCACTGAAATGGCTTTGCAGCTGCAAACCTCTGCTTTCAAACTTTGCCAAGGCAAATGGAAAGGGCGAAATCAAGCCAACTGCAACTCAGGTGCAGAGAAAGAGGCTCACCTGGCCTCTACCTGAAACAGGAAGAGAGAGGAGGGGCTCTTTCCAAGCTGAGGCCCAAAGGCAAGGGGGTTTATACTACATTGCACATTATTATATACATGGTTATAACAAACAACAACAACAACACAATGGGGACAAGGGAGATATAATAAATAGAATTATAACAATTTTTTGGAAAGCCAAATATAAATACATGCGTATTATAACTGTAATTATTATTTATATTTTTGGTAAAAGCTGGAATAATACGTAATAATACAACAACAACAACAATTGCAGTCCACTCAAATGCAAAAGGGACGCGTCTCCTTTAAGAGCCATGAAGGCAGACCCACGCTGGAGCCCCGGCCACGCCCCCTTTCCTCCAAAGAAGGCGTGTCCTCTGGGCTTGACGGCAGGTAACTTTCCACCGGGCCCACGCGTTGGCTCCGCCCCTCCGCTGCCTCAAGCCGGGGAGTCTCCGCCCCCCTCGCCGCTGATTGGCCGCGAGCTCCCTGTGGGCCACGCCCCTTCTGCCCGGGACTCCCGGCTTGGTCTGCCGGGATTGGAAGCAGGAGCGTCGGTGCTGCTGGGTCTCTCCGGAAGGAAGGGCGGCAGCGAAGATGATCCCTTGCCCGCCGCCAGGCTCCGAGGCTCCCTCCCGCGGAAAGCAGCGCCAGAGGCTGCAGGTCAGAGGCTGCTGCACCCCCAAAAGAATAAGCACCCCCAAACATCTGAATGGGGTGCATGAATCAATGAATGCAGCCCCAAATAATAATGGTAGGGATTGGGACACCCCCTTTTAATGCAATGGGGTAAAATGGGGGTTCAGTGTCTCTGCACCCAGAACCCCAACAACCCCCCGCTGTTTTTTAAAAGCCCCCCAAAAAACTCTCCCTTGGAAGGGCAGCCCCGCCCCCCTCCATAGGAAAATAAGGGGCTCCCTCACTTTCCCTTCGCAGAAGGAAAGGGCGCCCCAAAATCAGGCTGCCCCGCCCCCCATCCATCCCTTATTCCCCCCCCCCCAAATATCAGAAAGTGTTCAAACCTGACTCCAACCTCCCCCCCCCACAATGAATGGCTTTTGCAAAATGTTCTTTTTGGAAATAGAATTTGGGGGTCTTCTTCCTGCCGCCCAAAAAAAAAAACAACTCTGGACTGAACCCCCCTCAATTCTTGCTTATTATGGGTTGGGGAAAGGGGACGTAGGGACCCCCTTTGCTGGCTTTATTGTTGGCTGTAAGGCTTTGCAGAGTTTTTTGGGGGTGTTGCAAAGGAAGCCAATGCACCCCCTTTTTCTATGCAACCCCCCCCTTTGCTGTCTTTGTTATTTGGCTTTATTCTCTGGGGGTCCCACTAAAAGGAATGCACCCTTTTCTAGCAATTTGAAAAAACCACTGTTAGGGTTTTATTATTGGTTTTAAGGCTTTGCTAGTTTTGGGGAGCTCTTTGGGGTTGCAAGGAAGCGAATGCACCCCTTTTTCATGCAATGCCCCTTTGCTTGGCTTTATTCTCTTGCAGACTTTGGGGGGGTGCAAAAGGGTCTAGACCCCCCTCCTTTCCATGCAATTCTACCCTACTTTGCTAGGCTTTATTACTGCCTTATTTTCTTTGCAGACTTCGGGGTCCCCCACTAAAGAGAATGCACACCCTTTTCCATGCATTTACTGCCTTCCTTTATGCTGGTTAAGGCTTTGCAGAGTTTTGGGGTGCAAAGGGGGTTATATATATCCCCCTCCTTTGCTCTGCTTTAGTATTGGCTTATTCTTTTTGGGGGGTTGCAAGGGGGCCAATGCACCCCCTTTTTCCTGCAATGCCCTTTGCTGGGCTTTATTATCTTTGCAGACTTTTGGGGGGTTGCAAAAGGGGTC
>NC_056528.1:31048859-31092319 GCF_019175285.1 Sceloporus undulatus
CCCCTTTTTCCATGCAATTCTCTCCCCCACTTTCTTGGGCTTCAATATTGCCTTTATTCTCTTTGCAGACTTTTATGGGGTGCAAAGGGGAGCAGTGCACCCCTCTTTCTCTGCTGCTGCTGCAGGGGCTGCCTTTGTCCTGTCCGGGGATGATGATGATGATGATGCTTCTCCTTCTTTCTCTTTCTCCTCCTCTTCCTCCTCCTCTTCTTCTTCTCCTCTGCGCTGCCAATCAAACTTGTTTTTCTCTTTTTCCTCCTGCACTTCCTCGCCGCCGCCTCCAGGGGGCGCCCTGCGGTTCGCTTCTGCAGAGGCTTTTTTGGGTCCGGGGGGGAGGGGGCAGAAGGACAATGGACCGGGCCTGGCCTTAGCAGGATGGGCCTTTGGGGGACAGGTTCTTTCTTCCCCCCCCCCCATTTGGGACTGGAGGGGGATTGCACCCCCTTTCCCCTCCCCCTTTGCACCCCTTTCCTTTACTCTTTTGCACCCCGTTCCTTTCCTCCTTTGCACCCCGTTCCTTTCCTCCTTTGCACCCCTTCTCTTCCCCTTTGCATGATCCCTTTTGCACCCCCTTCCTTTTTGCTTTGCACCCCTCCCTCCCTCCTTGCATCTCTTCCCTTTGCACCCCCTTTCAATTCCCCTTTGCATCCCTTCCCCTTGCATCCCCTTCCTTTCCTTTTGCACCCCCTTCCTTTCTGCTTTGTACCCTTTCTCTTCTCCTTTGCACCCCCTTCTCTTCCCTTTTGTACCTCCTTCCATTCCTTTTGCAGCCCTTCCTTTTTGCTTTGTATTCTTTCCTTTCACCTTTGCACCCCCTTCCCTTTCGCACCCCCTTCCTTTTTGCTTTGCACCCCCTTCTCTTCCCTTCTGCTCCCCTTCCCTTTTGCACACCACTTCCTTTTCCACTTGGGGGTGTGTGTCTTTGTCCTTTTTATTCTTGCCTCCCCCCAACATTCCCAAAGGCTAGGAATGAGGTGTCCCCCTCCCATCCCAAAACAAGTGGCACCCCGCTCCCCCAAATCCTCTTTTGCAGCTGTGTTCCTGGAGACTTGGGAGCAGGGCTGGAACCCCATTTTGGACCCCTTTCGGCTGCTTTCCAAATGCCCTGAAAATGCACAAAACAACAAGGCACACCCCCCTCCAAACTAAGCCAGCTTTTCAAACAATCCCTTGCACCTTGTTCCAAGTAATTGAAGGTGGATCCTTGAGAGCCGGGTAGAATAGTAATAATAATAATTAATTTTAATAATAGATTTTAATAATTATTATTTAATAATGATAACAATAAGGCCCTAAACTGGACAGAAAAGGGTTTTAAAAGATGCCTTAAAAGATGCCAGGGTGCTTTTGAGCATTGGACTATGACTTTGGAGACCAGGGTTTGATTTCTAATTAAGTCATGGAAGCCCATTGGGTGACTTTGGGCAAGTCTCACTCTCTCAGCCTCAGAGGATGCCCATAGAGCAAACCCATTCTGAAGAAACTCAAAGCCGAAAGAGTCATTTTTGGCACTGTCCTGAGCTCCCACTCCGCTTCCTAATATTGCTGTTTAAGGGGTGTTATTTCAAGGCCCCTGGGAGAGTTTTTAAGGCTTGTTGCGGAAAAGGAAAAATTTGCCCGGGTTTTCAGGGCCGCGTGATTTTCCACTCTCCTCCTCTTCCTCTTCCTCTCCAAATCCATCTTTAGCAAATGAGCAAAAGGGAGACAGAGGTAATTGTTTCCCCTAAAAACAAAAAAAACCTATTTGCAGTGCATTGGTAATAAACCAAATAAGAGCCACCCTTAAAGCTGTTTCAGGTGCAAAACGCATTGCAGAAATAATCCAGTTTGAGACCGCTTTAGCTGCCCCGGCTCAATGCTAGGGAATTCTTTTGTGAGACATTGAGCCTTCTCCATTGGAGAGGGAGCTCTTGTGCCAGAATAAACTTATATATATATATATATATATATATATAAAATACTATAATGATTCCCTGGGACTGAGCCGAGGCAGTTAAAGCAGTCTCAAACTGAATTATTTCTGCAGTGTGTTTTGGACCCCAGATCTCCTCGCAACCTATGGAGGCATTGCTCCCCAAATAAGAAGTCTGCACCCCTCCAAAAATATTCTTTTGGTCCCTTGCATTTCTAGCATTGCTATAATTTAAAACAATGGTTACTAAACTTTGGTCCTCCAGGTGTTGTTAACTTCAGCTCCCACAATTCCTGATTCGAGTTGGCTGGGGCTTCTGGGAGTTGAAGTCCAAAACATTTGGAGCACCAACATTTGAGAAGCACTCATTAAAAACTACATTTTTCCCCTCCAGTTGTTTTGGACTTTGGCTCCTAGAAGCCCCAGATAGCATGACCAAGGAATTCTGGGAGGTGAAGTCCAAAACATCTGGAGGACCAATGTTTGGGACGCACTGGATGCTAGGAATAGAATTGGGGCATTGAAAGCAAAGGGAAAGGCAATGGGAATAAATGCAAGCTCAGCAAATTAGGGGAGATCCAGGTGCAAACTGCTTTCTGTGTCCCGCTCTCTGCAGTGCTAGAAAAAGAAAATACCTATTAATATAAAAGCTGAAACGTAATTATAACAGAGCTCTATTTTTAAAAACTAGTTTAAAATGCAAGTTGAAAGCTGTTTTAAAAGCATCATAAAATAGATACACAACACATGCCCCAATAAAAGCTCCATCTGCCATGACATATTAAAACCAAATGTCTCCCCAAATGCAAAGGTCTTCTTTACCTGCTTCTGGAAGGAAAGGTCCATCACAAGGAATCCTCAGAGGTGGTTTTTCCTCTGAAGCAGAGCCTCCAGCCCTTGGTAATCCTTGGTGGTTTCCCATCCAAGTACTAACCAGGGCTAACCCTGTTTAGCTTCCAAGGTCAAATTGGGATCTGGTGCATTTGGAGTACTTAGATCCTGTGCCACAGATCCCATGGATTTCATGATTTTCTTAGGCAAGGAATGCCCAAAGGTTGTTTTGCTTGTTCCTTCCTCTCAGGTCCGAAACACGCTGCAGAAATAATCCAGTTTGAGACTGCTTTAATTGCCCTGGCTCAATGCTAGGGAATTTGGGGATTTGTAGTTTTGTTAGATGTTTAGTCTTCTCTGCTAGAGAGCTCTGGTGCCATAATAAACTACAGTTCCCAGGAGCGTTGTTGTTGTGCGTCTTCAAATTGTTTCTGATTTATGGCAACCCTAAGGCAAATCTATCATGGGGTTTTCTTGGTTCAGAGGAGGTTTGCTTTTGCCTTCCCTTAAGGCTGAGAGAGTGTGACTTGCCTAAACTCACTCAATAGGTTTCATGGCCAAGCGGCAAATCAGACTCTGGTCTCCAGAGTTGTAGTTATAGGCTGCATCTGCGTTGCAGAAATTATTCGAGTTGACATCACTTTTACAACTGTAGCTCAGTACTATGGAATTATGGAATTACTCTTCTCTAAATGTGGGCTACATACAACAAGTTACAGTCCCCAGACTTCCATAGCATGGAGCCATGGTAGTTAAAGCAGCACCAACCTGGATTATTTCTGCAGTGCAGATGCAGCCATGTTCACTTTTCCCTGTCTGTTCCCATTCAGAAGCCCTCTTCTTGCATGTCTGGCATGAAAACATATCTTATTTTTGAATCCTTCTTTCCACTCCTCCATCTTCCCTGCTCTGGTCCAGGTGACCAAGATGACCACCAGCGACAAAGAGAGGACCCCTCAGCTGCTCTTTGTGAAAGCCTTGGCCAGCCGCGGGCGCCTGGAGGCCATCACCCAACAGATGGGCTACCACCCGCAATACCTGGACAGCTTCCTCCGGATGCAGCATTACCTCCTCCACATGGACGGGCCGCTGCCCTTCGACTGCCGCCACTACATTGCCATCATGGTGAGTGCCAGCCATGCCCTTGTTTGGGGGGGGGAGCCATGCTTTGTGCTCCTTGGCAGTTTGTGGGCCACATTACAGGGGGAGCGTGTTCTGTGCTTTTGCTTTGGCATCATGGATGCTGGCTAGGGCCAGTTGAGGCCCTGTATGGCCATCTGAAGGACCACATCCTCTGTGAGCAAGGTGACCAGGTGTCCTCCTTTTCCAAGACACATCCTACATGTCAACCTTCAGGCCATCCGAAGGGCCTTGCTCTATGAGTAAAGTGACCAGGCATCTTCCTTTTCCAAGACAAATCCTACATGTCAACCTTCAGGCCATCCAAAGGACCTTGCTCTATGAGCAAGGTGACTAAGCGTCCTCCTTTTCCAAGACATATCCTACATTTCAATTCCAGGCCATCCAAAGGACCTGATTTTATGAGCAAGTGTCTTGGTGTCCTCCTTTTCCAAGACCAAACCTAGATTTCAGCTGTCAGGTCATCTTGAAGGACTTTGACCGGTCATCCTCCTTTTCCAGGACACATTCTATATTTCAACCTTCAGGCCATCTGAAGGACCTTCCTCTAAGATGCAAGATGACTTAGGTGTTCTCCTTCTCCAGGATGCATCCTGCATTTCCACCTTCTGCCCAGGAGAAATTCCAAAATGTCCTCTTGTTTTGAACATGACACTTTGCCCTATTTCCAATATTTCTCTCGGCGTTTGATTTAACAAGAAATGTTGGAAATAGGGCAAAGCGTCAGGAACGGCTCCTAGATCCCTTTCCTGAAAACGATCAGGGAACCTGGGAGAGAGGAGGAGGAGGAGGAGGAAATTGTTGGCCTGGTGAGTTGACACTGTTTGAGTGAGCGATGGGATATGTGGTGTAAAGTGCCTCCTTTGGAGATTGTTATGTCCTCGCTGACCGTCTCTGTGGTGGGCTCTTGTCCGTCTCCTGCAGGCAGCTGCCAGGCACCAGTGTCACTACCTGGTGAACCTCCATGTGCTTCAGTTCCTGCGGGTCGGGGGTGATCCCCTGTGGCTTCGGGGGCTGGATTACATCCCCTCGAAACTCCGCAAGCTCAGCGAGATCAACAAGATCCTGGCCCACAGACCCTGGCTGGTTGGCAAAGAGCACATTGAGGTAAGCCCCTGGACTGACCAATCACAAAATGAGAGAGAAACTTGGGGTGCAGTGGCTGAAGAGTAGGGGGTGCCTTTTGATCCCCTTAACCTGGGAGGAGGAGGAGAAGGAGATGATAATGATTACAGTCAGCCCTCTGAATAAACGGATTCTTTACCCATGGATTCAAGCATCCATGGCTTGAAAACATTCAAAAAATTATATCAATTCCACGAAGCAAACCTTGCTTTTGTCATTTTACATAAGGGACATCATATTATTATTATTATTATTATTATTATTATTATTATTATTATTATTATTATTATTTCTTACCCATTGTCGGAAATAAGGCCTTCCGGGTGCAGGATGAATTGGGAAGGGTGTGATGGCTTTGAGGATTAGAACCCAGGCCTGGAATTGAGAGTTTGCTTTCCTCTCATCCATGCCTTGCAGAAGCTACTGAAGATCAGCGAGCAGAGCTGGTCCTTGGCCGAACTGGTCCATGCCGTCGTGCTCCTCGCCCACTACCATGCACTGGCCAGCTTCGCTTTTGGCTGTGGCTGCGAGCAGGACCTTGGCCCCGAGGGTCGGGGATTGCTGAAGCTGACCCTACCGGGGAGCCTGTGCTTTTGCGACGTCGGGAACGGCTGCAGCCAGGAGGTCCTTCATCTCAGCCGCAAGCGGGTGGGTCTTGGGCAGGGTATCCTCTCCGTATTTTAGTCTAGGGCAGGGGTGGGGAGCTGTGGAGGAGATGGGACCCATTCCCCTTGTGGACCGCACACATCCCTCCATCAAGTTCAGAGTACTGCATTCCCCCCTTGCGGTTCTTCTTAAAATGAAGGTGATGGGATATGACTTCCAATTCCCATTTTTAGAGGGCTGCAAAGGATGACATTCAGCACCTTGACCAACGGAAAGGAAGGAAAATGCAGGGATTTGGGAAGGTAGTACTAGGTTCCTGCTGGCTTGTGGGGTGGGGATATTATTTCCATGCGGTTTTGAGGGTCATCTTACAAAAATTGACCAAAAATCATGCCAATTTTTTATTGGAGGGGGGGGGACAGACTTTGCATGACTTGTAGGAAGCTTAAGGATCTGCTGAGCTCACCCTGGTCTAGACTAGAGGAATGCTTGACTCTGTCCTTGGAAGACTTGGAGTGGATCCTCCACTCCACTGACCTGGGAGTCCTCAGTGAGCTGGCAAGATCTTGGAATGGTTTGCAGGGCTCCTTTTCCCCCAGCCCTTGAGCAGCCATTGATGAACCTCTTTGGTGTTCTTCCATTTCCTTTCCATGCAGTCCTTGGATTCCTGTGTGGAGCTGGAGTCTCTGCGCGAACGCATCCACAGGCTGCAGGTGGAGCACGAGGCCCGGGAAGAGATGCGGCTGCCCGACAGGGATGAAGGTAATCCATCAGGCTGGAAAGGAGGAGATTTGGGGCTGAAAAGAAAGGGAGGGTGGGAAATGGCCTATGTTAGAAACTGTTCTTGCCTGCTACCATCCTTTTGTTTCTCATTTTGCATCATGTATCCGTGTCCTAGGTTTTGATGGAGAAATCTCCAGCGCTGCTGACCTCTCCTGCTATCTGCAGGACCCCACTTTTGGATACCAAGATTTTGTTCAATGCGATGAAGACCAGCTGCAAATATTCCGTGTCCAGGTGGGTGAGTGGGTTGGTGTTGCTGCCACAAGAGCTGTTCTTCTGCCAAGGCAGGACTGAGTGGGCTCCCCTCTCCTCCTCCTCTTGCTGATCCCCCTTCACGGTTCTTATTTCTTGGGCAGGATTATTCCTGGGAAGACCATGGCTTCTCCTTGGTGAACCGGCTCTACTCGGACATCGGGCATCTGCTGGACGAGAAGTTCCGGAAAGTCGATGGGCTCAAGAGTTGCTCCATGGCCAAGCGGCAGGGCTGTGAACACGCCACTTTCAAGCGTGGCATTTGGAACTACATCCACTGCATGTTTGGGATCAGGTACCTGCTTCCCCATCTTTCCTGGGTTTGCCGAGTTTGCAGCTCCAAGCGGAGGTGGATGGTGCCTCCCATGTCAGTGGGGCAGTGAATCCGTGCCAGGTTTTGGTGAGCTGTAAAGCTTCAAAGCCTATCTAGGAATAAGCCTGGAATAAACCTGGAGTGGACTCACCCATTCCACTGATACGGGAACCACTGGCCATCAATGGTTCCAGGGTTAAGGACTGAGCATCTACAACTTACTAAAGCCTGGGAATTACCTGTAACTTAATTAGATGTAACAAGTTAGTTTTTGTAACGGGGTGGTAGTAAAAAATCAAAATTAAGGTGATGACTAAAAATGAAGTTATGTTATTAGTATGATCAGCAACAGTTTCTAGTTCATTCCAATAATTATGTCAAAGATCATTTTATATTAATTTCACCAATAATTTTTCAGATAATCAGTCTAATTTTCCTTCCTGTTTAAAAACAAAAAGTAATGGAAACAGCAAGGAAAGCAATGTGCAGCAGGAGTGTTGTGAGAGCTCCTCTGCCAGAGAACCCTGATCCCACAACTAACTACAAATCTCAGGATTGCATATCATTGAGTCATGGCAAAGTGTTACCAAACTGCATTATTTCCGCAGTGCAGATTCAGCCTAAATCGTAGGATTCAGGGCACAATATTTTCCTCCACTCACAGTGTATTTGGTGCCTGCTATTACTTGTTAGTTGGGGTTGAATTTTACAAAGTGAGAAGACCATTTTGCAACTGGCATTCACACGCGGTTGCCCGCCTCGCAGGTACGACGATTACGACTACGCCGAGGTGAACCACCTCCTGGAGCGCATTCTCAAGCTCTACATCAAAACAGTGACCTGCTTCCCGGAGAAGATGAACCCAGAGATGTTTGAACGCTTCTGGAAGCAGTTCAAGCACAGTGAAAAGGTGAGAAGAGGGCATTGCTTTAGGACCGGCAGGACGGAAAAGGCCTTGGTGGGCACCAGGGGAGGTCCAAGGCTTGAAGAGCATCCCTCTTCCATGATGCTTGGCTGGAAGATGGGAAAAAAAACATGGACTCATATGGCCCTGGGACCATTTTGGAAGGTCCCCAAACATCTCTCCTCCATTTTGTGCTTCTCAAATGACTGCTAGGATATTTGAAGGGCAATTTTGGCTCATTTGCCGGCAAGAGATTGGGCCACCTTAGTCCCATGAAAGACCCTTTTTAACTAGGAAACAAACTGGTGGGGTTTACTTCCAGGTTACTTCTGGTTTCTTTATTTAAAATTATGTATATTTTTATTAGCTTTATAGCCTGCCTGTTCTCCAAAATGGGATTCAAGGCACCCCTCTTCTAGATTTGTAATGGCCCCAAGGGTAAAAATGTAGCAGGGAAGGAAGGAATAACACAAATATAAAACCAATGCAATGCAGTAAAGCGAATTGTACAGATAGAATACAAAAAACAAACCTCAACACAATATAATACAAACTGGCAAATACATACTGTCAGCCCTCGGTATTCTGCATCCACAGATTGAATCATCCATGGCTTGAAAATACTCCCAAAAAATCCAGAACACAAAACTTCATTTTGCCATTTTATATGAGGGGCACCTATATTACTACTAAATAAATAAATAGAAATCCTAAATGCTTTATGCAAGTTTCATTATTCCATTGGATGCCCAAAATTATATTGTAGTAAACACATGGCTATGACCTGTATTTGGTTGTCATGAATAAACTGTACACATTTCTGGTTTAAAGAAGTTTTTGTAGCACTGTTAAGTACCTGATTTTCCTAATGCTTTTTAGTTTCTCAGTTTAGAGACTTTCTATGTGTAAGGATACACATTTATTCCACAATTTTACTGTGCCATTGCATATAATGGGATTTGAACATCCATGAATTTTGGTATCCTGGAACCAAACCCCAGTGGATACCAAGGGCCCATTGTATAGCCAGAATATTCCAGATGATAAAGCAGTGCTAAACTAACATTTGAAAGGCTTTGGAAAACAATGCTTTTAATTGAAATTGAAAAGCAACAAGGAGAAGGAGCGTCCTGCAGATGTTTAGGGAGGCAAATTCCAAGAGTCTGGAGCTGCAAGGAAAAAACAAAGCAGCCTTTCTCTTTCCCCTTCTTTCTCTTTTTTCCAAAATGATTATTTTATTGACTGTAATGAATGCCAAAAATCTCCCCTCTGTTGCTATGGATGCTTATCAGCCTTTTGCTCCTTTCTAGGTCCACGTGAATCTTCTCATCCTGGAAGCCCGTCTCCAGGCAGAGCTGCTGTATGCCCTCCGGGCCATCACCCATTACATGGTCTCCTAAAAAAGAAAAAGGGGGTCGCGATAGAGGCTTCCTTGGGACTTGTGCACCATGGCATTCACCCACCGTGTTTACTTCACAGCCTTTCCGTTCCCCTCTTGAAACATGGGGAGAAAGAGATGGGGGACCCCCCACCTCGCTCTGCTCCCTCCCCATCCTTCCATCTTCATGTGCAATCGCTGGACCGCGGCTCTGCAGGTGGGATCGATCTGGAAGCCGGGACCCTCGTGCGTGGCACAGCACGGCAGGGGACTTTTCTGCCCTCTCCGATGGGCATCGCTTGTGCGGAAGGAGAGTGGCAGCCAGCCACAGGAGTGGGAATGGGGGAGGAATTGATCTGTGGATCTCTTTTTTTGTGGGGGGGTGAATGATGCTTCCACGGTTCTGACTTCAGTGTCGTCCCACTATGAGAAAGAGGGTCTGTCCTTTCTTGGTGCCATGCCTGCTGCTGCTGCTCCTGGTACCAATGTGACTCCTCTTTTGGGAAGACAGGAAACTCAGTTTGGTCTCGGACACTGGCTTTTGATGTGGGTTGGTGCTTTCGAATCAGACTTCTTCAGAGATCTGGGTTTAATTCGGGCGAGAGGAATGGAGTGCATGCTTACCTCCTGCTAGCGTGGTCTTCGAAGGCTGCTCATTGGACAATTTTAGACTCCAGTCCCCAGAAGCCATAGTGGGCTAATGTTCAGGGGACCCTGGGGACTCGGTTCCAAAAGGGTCCGTAGGACTCATGCCAGGGAGAGAGCGTGCCCAGACTTTTGCTTGTACATTTTCAAAGCTTGGAGGGGGAAAATGTGACCTGTTTTGGACTAGCAAGCCCTCAATTCTATGCTGGGAGGGATTCTGGGGAGGCTGTAGTCCCAAAAGATCATTTCTACCCAGCCTTGCCCCCCCCCCCCCTTTTTTTTTTTTTTTTGTCTCGCTCTTCTTCCTTTCTCTCAGTGGTCAAACTGGATTCCTGTGCCCACTCTGCCAGTTGGTCTCCTAAACTCTGTACTGTCCTACTTTTCCTTTACTCATCAGCTGCACCCCACACAAAGCTTTGTGACCGTCCTACAGCTTCCTTCCTTGAAGTCTTGATTCCTAATTTGCATGGCAGACTGGCAGGGCTGTGTGGCACATTTCCCTGGCTGCTCCTGCCACTGCCACCCATAACCAGACACCCACCACCCCACATCCATACGCAAAAGACACACTCCACTTGTGGCTTTGGTGTGGTCCTCTGCCCGCCTGCCTTGATGGCTTTCTTCCTTGTGTCCTTTGGCACTTCCAGTCGCTACCAAGGAGTGGGAAGAGGTTCTTCCAGTATCTTCTCTCACTTGATTATTTTTTCATTTTGTTTTTTCTTCCAGAGTGTGTTCAGATGCTGGGAAGGGTGGGTTTCAAGGAGACCTCCTTGCAATCTTGTCCTTGCATGGAGGCCTTCGCTGCTATTTGGGGTGGGGGGCGGATTTTGCACTCGGCTCCCTGGTGCCATCTTTGCAAACCCACACTCTTCTTTGCAAGGGGAGGGATGCCCGGTTTTTTGCACGCTTTCTATGTGGACCACTGTACAGATCCTGCATCCGTCGGGAGTCGGAAAGGGGGGGCAGGTGGGGCGGGCGAGGGGTGTGTGTGTGGTTTTTGTGGGGGAAAGATGCCAGCGGGGCTCCTGGCAGAGATGGGGCACGGGGCGGCTGGAGCTGGTTCAGCACACTTGCGCGCATACACACGTGGCGGTGGCTGACCTGTTTACTGTGTAAATGTTTTGGGGAGGGGTGGGGGGTCCGAACCTTGTGTGGGGAAGAGAGTACAAAGCCTATTTTTGCTATAAATATAATTGTTTGACATGGAACCTGGTCTGGTTTGCTTTTCTCAGGCAGGGAGCATAGAGTTGCATCTCGTTGCATTTTGGACTTTTTGTTTTGGGGAGTGGAGAGTGAGCCCATTTGAACCACAAATGCTGTGGTTGTATTTGTGGCATTTGGTGGCAAATCCACTCTCTCTCAACTGAAGGGTAGTGGTCAAGGTTGCCAAATCCTATCCCCCAAAACGTGCATCTGAGGAAGGAGGCTCATATCTACGGAAACTCGTTTCTTCCTTTTCAGTTAGTTAGGTTATATCTGCACTGCAGAAACAATCTGGTTAGACACCACTTTATGGCTCGGTGCACCAGAGCGCCCTGGCAGCAGGCTGAATACCTCGCCAAACTACAAATCCCAGAATTCCATAGCATGGAACTGTGGCAGGTAAAGCGGTGTCAGACTGAACGATTTCTGCAGTGTAGATGCAGCCTTAGTCTCAAAGATGTTGCCTGACATACTTGCTATTGCTATAGGATCCCTTTGCATACTGAATTCCCAGCCTGTTTCTGAATCCTGTCCCCCAAATTACATCCAGCATCTTGTCCTGTTGTTGAGTCGACCCTACAAGCTTCCCTCTCCGGTGCTAAAAGGATGGAGTGTGCCTTTCCAAGGCCTTGGTGCCAAAATGCCATTGCTTTAAGACCCAGCGTAGCCCATAGTTTGACTCTGGGACCAGGGGTGCCTTGGGCAAGTCAGACACTCTCCGCCTCTGGAAATGGCAAATCCTATGCAGGAAAAACCCAGGATAGGTTCACTTTAGGATTGCCAGAAGTTGGAAATGACTTGAAGGCACACAACAAGAACGACAAATCATTGCTTTGCCACTCCAGAGAACCTCTCCCAACTTGAATTTGAACCTTAAGCTGAGAGTTTCCACTGTCATCTTCCTGGAAATGGAAATAAAACCGATTGCAGCCGTGAGTCCCGCAGGCACCAAAGGCTCCATGTTGGTTGGGTTGTGAAGGTGGAGAGCAGGCTGTCTTCTGCAGGTATCCATGCGCACCTTCCCAATGTGACTCCTGTCCTCTCCCCAGTTCAACATTGCAAAACACACACACACACTGCACTTGCGGAATGACAACTCGCACACCATTGTCAGAGTTTATTATCATTCAAGCCCTGCCGCTCTCCATCCTTGAGCCTTTCCAGTTTTTGGGAAAAGGGGGTACAGTCTTCAGCTAATGCCAATAAAGGGAAAGGTGGCCCTTGTTCGGAAGAGGCAAGCCTGGCGCAATGGGGCTCCAGGCTTAACCGGAGAGGCCAGGGTTTGGTCACACTCTCTCAGCCTCAGAAGAAGGGGACGGCCAGCTTCCTCCCAGCAAAGAGGTCTGGAAGGCCCAAGACCCCCTTAAAGGCCAGCACTGACTCTGGGGGTATGTGGGGTACATGGGGAACATGGATGCGTGACAGGAGAAGGAAGGAAGGGAACAGATGCAAGGAAAGGAGGAAGAAAGGGAAAAGACTGGCAAGGAAGCAAAAAAGGAAAAGAGGGAAGAAGAGGACAAGGAGGGGAGGGAAAAGAAGGGAGGGAAAGAGGAAAAGAGAGCGGGCCTGAGCCCCTTGGACTTCTTCCCCTGCCAGGGCCAGGGAGGCAGGGCTGGGGCTGGCCCCGGGGCCTTGGCTGCCTGGCCCACCGGGGGCTGGCCTGGAGGGCTGGCCGGCCAGAGGAGGCAGGACTCGGGGGGCCTGGCTGGGAGGGAGGGAGGGAAGGCAGGCAGGCAGGAAGGAGGGCAGCCTCGGCCTCCGCCCAGATTCAGAGCCAGAGGAGGCCGCCCTCCCTCCCTCGCCTCCTCCTCCTGCTGCTGCTGGGTGGGTGCCTGCCTGCCCTCCTGAGTTGCCAGGACCATGGTCAGCCGGACAGGTAAAGGGGCACCTCTCTCTCTCTGGACTGGGGGGGGGGTCTTGGCACCCCCCGCCAAGGGCCCTGGCACCTTTGGGCAAACTTTGGCAAACTTGGCCCAAAGTGCTCTTGATGCCACCTCCAGGGAAAGAGGAGGGAGGCTGGTTGGAGTCCTGCTCTTGGGCTGGAAGGAGAGCGAGGGAAGGAGGGAGGGAGGGAGGGCCAAGTGGCCAAGCTCTTGCCTCCATCCCTGGCCAGAGGGAGGGCCAAGGACTGCCCTTGCCTTTTCTTGGCCGGAGGGGCTCCACTGGCCAAGGTCCCCCCAGATCCTTGGCCAGAAGGATCTCCAAGGGTGAAGTCTCCCTCCCCAGTCAGCGAGGTAGAAGTTCAACTGGTGCAGTGCTTCCCCCTCCTTAAAATGCAGGGCATGAGGCTTTCCCCCCTCCTCCTTGGCCAAAGGGGCAGGGATTCCACTGATGAAGTCCCCCCCCATATCCTTGGCCAGAGGGATGTTCAACTGGTGAAGGGGGTTAGTATTTCCCCTTTCCCAGCCAGAGGGGTCGCAGTTCAACCGGTGAAGTTCTTCCTCCCCATGATCCCTGGCCGAGGGATTCAACCGGCGAAGCCCTTCTCCTCCTCCTTGGCCCTTGGGGCAGAAGCTCAACAGGTGCAGCACCTTCCTGCAGCCAGAAAACAACCAAGAGATTGGGTTTCACTGCCTGATTCAACCGGTGAAGCCCCTCTCCCTCCCCGGCAGGCCTTTCCTTGCTGTAGGGCTTGCAATCCCCATAGAATCTCTCCTTTTGGGGGGTTCCATCTTTCTTTCCTTCAGCTTTGGCCCCAAGCCATTCAGTGCTGAGTTTCAGGCAGGAGCCCAACAGGTGAAGCCAATCCCTGGAGCTGGAGAACAAGCCACAGCTGGGATTTCTGCAGCTGCTATTGGACTTGATGACCAAGGAAGCCTCCCCAGCTGGAGGTTGGATGGGAGGCCTGCCTTCAGGCTCCTCTCTCTTTGGGATCATCAAGGATACTTTGGAAACTGGTTAATTCAGAGTTCAAGATTGTTGAGCAATCTTGGAGAAATCCCTCCTGTCGCCTTGGCCTTCTTTGCAAGGTTGTTGTGAAGAGGAACAACGGAGATGGGAAGCCAAGCCACGGATGTTTGCCCAAACTTGTTTACGTGGCAAGAAAATAAGATTATGAAATTAATATTATGAACAACCTCCTGGATCCTGGGCAGAGAGAGGGCAGCGCAGTATTTGCTTTCCTGCGCCAACAAAAGGAAAAGTTTGGTGGGACTTTCCCTGGAGTCTGGAAAAGTTCCTTTTTGGGGCCTCCAGAGGTTGGCGCTTCTGGGAGTTGCAGTTCAAAAAGGCAACTTTTCCAAACCCATTATTATTATTATTATTATTATTATTGTAGGGGAATGACTCTTTCCTGGGTCATGTGACCCAGCGTCCTCCTTTTCCAGGATGTGTCCTCCATTCCAAACTTCCATGCAGGAGAAATTCTGCAACTGGAGCCGGACTCAGAAGCATGCAGTTGTCTTCCTTTTTTCCTTTGGCCGCGTCCTCCATTTGGGGGTGCCTTGTCCTCCTTTGCAGTGTTCCTGGAGGTTCCCTCTTCCCGCCCCACAAGGAGGTCATTGGGGGAAGTCCATGGCTCCAGTGTCCAGACAGTGGAGCCCTTGTTCTGGGGTCTCTTTGCCCTCATTAAGGGTTGCCCCTTTGGGGGCTGAGACAGAGGGTCTTTGTTCTGCCCTTGGGAAGAAGGCCTGGCGGATGTGGGGCAGCCGAGGCTGGGATGGGCCTTGACCCACACAGACGCTGAATCCTGACCCGGCACCCATCCCAAACCCCTTCCCAAAAGGAGAGGAAATGGAGAGGTTTCCCTTTGCTTTGCAAAGATTTCATTTCAGGACAAGGTGGACAATACACTTTCACCTATAGTTTTTTGGTCTATGTGGCCACATGACCCCAAAACCCCACAAAAAGTGATGCATGCCGGCCATGAAAGCCTTTGACTTCACAGACTTTCCCCTCTTTGTATGCTTTGCTTTTGGGGTGGGTTGCCATAATCAGAAAAGATTTAAAGATATGCGATAGCAACAAATACACAAACATTCCAAAATCCTAAAAACATCCCCAAATCCCAAGCGCTTCTGGTCCTGAGCATTTGGGATAAGGGAGGCTCAACACCTAGCATTTTGTATGGGAAGGGAAGGGTATATTCTGCTGCCTGGGTGTGCCCACCAAAAAGGCCCTTCTGGTTTGGGGTTGCCTGGCACTTGGGTGCACATGGACACATGCTTTTAAGCTCTGGCCTTGCCTTGACAGATACTCAGAGGGCTGCAGAGATCCTTGCTCGGTACCAAGGCGTCTTGCGTTCGCCGGCAGAACAGCCTTTGCAAGTCTCCATCGAGAAAGTGCTTCACATCTTCCAGAGTGAACTCTTCCAGGCATTGCTGGGTAAGGATGGCTTGAAATTGCAGAGAAAGAGAGTACTTGGCACTGTTTGGGGGCTGGCACCTCTGAACCTGTGGGACCTTTTCTTTATCCTTACACTTTAACCTTACGTTCCCTTTAAAATAACATCTCCATGGTTGCCCCCTTTATTCATTACATCTCTCATTCAATAGCTCCCCTCTCTTTTATTTTATTTGATAGTGAAAATTGAGTCTTTTCCAAAAGCCACACTGGCTGGGCCAATTTTTGGGAGTTGTAGTCCCCCAAAGTGATTTTTCCCATGCTCTGCTAAAAGGAAAAGCATAGTGAACAAAGACCTCAGCCTTTGCTAGTAGTTTAAGATTCCAAACCAATGAAGCCAAATACACTGTTGGGGGGAGAATAGATTTGCCATGCATGGCCCTTTGGGAACCTTATTCCGGTGTAAATCCTTGCGGGTTGCCATGCGCTTTCTCCAATAAATGGAGCATGATCTCAAGCGTTTTCAGACACGGATGTTCAGAGTGTAAACATGGCTGGAATGTTGGCACAGAGAGCGACCGGATGCTGAGGAAAGTCCTGGAGGGGACCGTTGTGTTATTAACCCCAGCCGGCCGTTGAACAAAAGTGTGAGCTATTACACAAGCCTCCTGGCAGGGAGGAAGGTGGTCATCTGACTGGACAAGGGGACCCTAATCCCCGAAAGCTGGTGCCGAGCAAATATGCCCCTCCGTCTTAAAGGTCTTTGGCAACAGCGCTCCAAAAAGGTTCGTTTTCCAAAAACCTGGGAAGGATTTGCAAGGAGGTTTTTGGTTTGTCTCTGTATGTGTGTGTTTTTATAACAAGTCGAGGACATCTTCCAGGAGGGAAAAAAAGGAGCAGCCATTTCCCCAAAAGCCCCCCAGAGAGTTTAGGGGCCAAGGGGAAGAAACTGCATGCTTTATTTGGTCTCTGCAAAGGGATCTGTTGCATAAAGAGGTCTGTGGTTCCCTATTGTGTAAAGGGGGCAGGATGATGGGAGGTGCAACCATTGTAGACCCTCCTGCAGCTCTGCAGAAATGTGGGACCCTCCCAGTCCCTGGCCTTGCAAACAGAGGGAGAGTCTGGGCCACTCCTCCTCCCTTCCTTTGTCTTCCCTCCCTACTTTTTCTGGCTGGGTTGGCTTGAACTTTGCCTCCTTGCAAGTACCGTACAATACTTTCAAGGGAGAAAATACAGTATTAGTTGTTCCCTTCCCTTCTTTTTGCAAAGATGAAGACTCTTGACATGCACCATGGGCATGTAGAAAGTTCCCTCTCCAGGGCTTCGGTGGAGCTTACTTCCAAGAAAGCATGGCAATAACAACAACAACAACAACAACACTTTTATTTTTTACTCCACCTCTCCATCAGGATTGAGGCGGTTTACAATAAAAATCCACACAATACAACAATCATCCCAGTTATTCCCTCCTTCCCCTAAATCATCAATTAAACTCATTTAAACATTAAAATAATGCATTAAAATAAGTAGGGAGCAGCTGGGGTTTGGTTCCAGGATCCCTAGTGGGTAACAAAATCTGTGGATGCTCAAGTTCCATTAAATATATGGGCAGAGCAAAAATGGTGTCCCTTGTATAAAATGGCAAAATCAAGGTTTGCTATTTGGAATTGATGCTCTTTTAAAAATACTTTCAAGCTGTGGATGCTGGAATCCATGGATTAAAAAATCAGTGGATTAGGAGGGCCAACTGTATTTGCTTTATGTTTATAGTTTGTAGCTTGCCAAGGTCTTTGTCTTCTCTGCCAAAGAGTGCTGGTGCCTCACAAAACTACAAATCCCAGGGTTGTGTCGGATTGACTGGGGTCAAAACTACATTGCTTCTAAAACCGTAGATGCATCTTTAGATGGACTTTAAGATACCTCTGGGCTCTGTGATTCTGTGACCGTTGAATGCAACGGCAATTGACTGGCCTTTGCTCCAGTCCTCCAGGGCTTGGTGTCCATCTGTATTAGGCCAATGGATTCATCATTTGCCAAAGGGAGAAGGGTCACCTTCATCTTCCGAAGCAGCTTTGGTTGAATTTTCCATGGGTGTCGCTTCTTACAGATATCCAGGAGTGTTATGAGCTGAGCCTGCTCTCCACCTGCAAGAAGGATGGGAGGACATCTCCGGAGGTGGCTCCTCTGCCCAAGACCCAAGGCGACGCTGGCCCAAAGACCTACCTGGAGAACCATGACCACAGCCCTCAGGCCTTGCAGGTGAGAAGGTGCGCTGCTCCAAGGGGACCCAGGGGGAGGATGGGGACCGTAGGCACCTTCCATGGGGAGAAAGGCAAGAGAGCTAGGACCAAAATGCCAGCACACCTGAGCCTGTGGCTCAAGATATAGGTCTTAGAAGAAGCATCTCAACATTTTAGAATGGGAAGAAAAGTTTGACAGTAAAAGAGATGCTGCCTTGGAATATAGTGCAGAGTGACCAGGCATCCTTCTTTACCAGGACATGTCCTACATTTCAACTTCAGCTCCTGGAGGGATTCAAAAAGGTCCTCCATTCGGAGTGACCAAGCATTCTTCTTTTCCATGACGTGTCCTACATTTCAACCTTCTGTCCTAGTCTAATTCCAAAAGGTCCTCCATTCAGGGTCCCTTTGCATGACATGTCCTACATTTCAGCCTTTTGTCCAGGAGGAGTTTCAAAATGGCCTCCATTCTGAGCATGACTAAGAAGTATGCATTTACATTTCTGTGAGTGCTTTTAGCTTTTCTTTGGTCACGCCTAACATTTTTCTTGCGTGTCCTTTGCATTCTTTTTGAATGTCCTCCTTTGTGGTTAGGACATCTGGGGTCACCCCGATGTAGTGGAGTCTCCTTCTTTGGAGGTTTTTAAACCATCGGTCGGCGGTGCTTGGATTGTGTCTTCCTGCGTGGCAGAATTGGGGCTGGGAAGGGGTCTCCTCCAATTCTAAGACTCAAAAGCTGAGAAGCCCCGTAATGGTGGTGTCAATGGGAAGAGGGTCATGGCTGTCTAGGAACTACAAGGAGGTAGGATTGGGACCACAAGAGGGTTGGATTTGGTCCTCAGCCCTGCTTTCTAGGATTGCAGTGCCCAAAGTACATTTGCAAGCTGATTTTGGAACATGGTGCAATCACCCTTTGCTCTCAGCATCCATTTATAAGCCTCCTTGAGTCCCGAAAATGAAGGGAGGTGGAAGAGCGGGTGAAGGGACAGAGATGGCAGTAGCAGCAATGACACGGATTAGGAAATTGCAAACCCCCCAGATTTCAGGTGGTGGAATAGAAGCTAGATTTACACAGCCTTTGCAGTCTTTGCAAATCCTGCAGAAATCCTGCAAACTATGCAAACCTCATTTAAAACAATATTAGCCACGGAAAAACCTAGCATTGCCCTAAGCTGGAGCCCACTTGAAAGCACAAAACAACAGCTCCGTTCAGCTGGAGAGAGGTTTGCAGTTCTGGTCGCTGGAGGGCAGTGCAGACAGCCATTGTCCCTGTCGCTGGCATCCCGATGATGATATCCAGGCCGTTGTTGTCGTCCTCCTCCTTCCTTATCAAAGAGGCAAGCAATACTCTCCAAAAAACCAAAATCTGGCTCAGGGTCAGAATCAGCCATGTCTTTCTTCCCAGTCTGAGTACAAGAATGGGAACTGGATCCCACTATTGATGACTATTGATGCAATAATATTATATTCAGTAATATTCTATACCCGCGGTGCTCAACCTATGGGTCATGACCCCTTTCGGGGTTGAATGGCCCTTTCACAGGGGTTGCCTAAGACCATTTGAAAACACATGTTTTTGATGGTCTTAGGAACCGAGACGAAAATAATTTTATGGTTGGGGGTCACCTCAACATAAGGAACTGTATTAAAGTGTCGCGGCATTAGGAAGGTTAAGAACATCTGCTCTATACCATTCATGCAATAATATTATATTCAGAAATATTCTATACTATTCATGCAATAATGTTCTATTTAATAATATTCTATACTAGTGGTTCCCAAACTTTGGCCCTCCACATGTTTTGGACTTCAGCTCCCAGAGTTTCTTGAGCATCCACAGATTCTGTAATAATAATAGTAATAATAATAATATTGCTCCATTGTATTTAATGGGACTTGAGCATCCACAGATTTTGCTATCTATAGAGGATCCTGGAACCAAAACTCAGCAGATACCAAGGGCCCATTGTAGCAATGATGATGATGCCCCATTGTATTTAATGAGACTTGAGCATCCACAGATTTTGCTATTCATGGAGGGTCCTGGGACCAAACCCCAGCGGATACCAAGGGCCCTCTGTAGACAGTTGGTTTCACAAAAGGTAAATGGTGCCGAATGCACCTGGAACAGGTGTGTGTTTGTGTCCTTGTGCGCAGAGCACAAACCTGGCTCCTTGCCTGCTGCCCATCCACAGCCCAGGCCTGAGGACCCCTTGTTGCCTGTCTCCCCGAAGTGCCTTACACCCCCAAATCTGTGACAGCTGCCAGTGTGATGGGAGGGCAGTGCGAGTCATGATGCATCTTCCGCTTGGCAGAGGAAGCCGCCTTCCTCACCATGGTTTCTGGGCTGCTTTCCTCGCCTTCAGCTTTCCGTTCTGTTTGATGTTCCAGGAGAAGTTGCAAGGACGGGCGGCTTGGGGCCAGGAGGATGCTTCGGGGCCAGGGCCACCGCGGCTGGTGAGGGTGACCCAGAGCAAGAGCGAGGTGCCAAAGCGTGTCTGCAACCTGGCGGTGGGCGTCTCCAGTTCCTTGCCCAAGGTGAGCCTCATGGCGTCGCAGAGCATGGGTGGGCATCTTTCCGGGGTGGTTGAATGGTGCATTGCTCCACGGCTCAAAGGGGATTGACTACATGACCCTTGGGGTCCCTTCCAACTCTGTCTGTGTCCGAGAAATAATCCAGCTTCAATCACTGTGGCTCAGTCCTATGGGATTCTGGGAAGTGTGATTTGTTGTGGCGCCGGAGCAAAACTTAGACTGAGCCATGGCGATTAAAGCGGTGCCAAACCGGATTATTTCTGCAGTGCGGATGCTTCCCATGGGGAGGGAGTTTCCCAATTTGGGAGCAGCCCCTGAAAAAGCCCTGTCTTCCATAATATTTATTTATTTGTTTGTTTGTTTTATTATGGTATTTATCAGAGCGGCTTATAATTATTATTTTTTAATTAGACGGTTCCCTGGCCTCAGGCTTATAGTCTAAAAAGACATGATACAAAATAATAATAATAATAATAATAATAATAATAATAGGCCATCTGAGCTTCCCAATTTTGGAGCAGCCACTGAGAAGGCCCTGTCTTCTGTAATAATAATAATAATAATAATAATAATAATAATAATAATAATAATGGTCTGCTTTCAAATTGTGAAGCTTGCTCCCAGGAGAAGCTCAATGGCCCCTTGTCTGCTTTCTTTCTACCACTTTGCAAAGACCTTTTTTATTTTCAATGCAGTTTGCTTTTGATTTATATTGTGGCAGAATTGTCTTTGAATGGTGTGCGTTGTGCTTTCACTGTATTTTGCTGCACTTGAATGCATTTGGAAACTGTTGTAATGGAGTGGTTTTTGACAGTGTTTTGTCTCTTTGACAGTTTCCTAACTTTTGTATCAAGTTGGTTCTTGCTCTCTTTGGTTTTAATTTGTTGCAGTATAATGAGGAAGTATGTAAAGAGGAGATGATGATTATGATGATGTATGTATGTAAAGAGATGATGATGATTATCATCATCATCATCTTGTAGTGCCTTTGAGACTCACTGAAAGAAAGAAGTTGGCAGCAGGAGCTTTCCTAGACTTCAGTCTGCTTCCTCAGATGCATTTTGGTACAATGAGGAAGGCTATCTTAACTTGGGTTTTTGCTTGTGAGACGAAGCAGGTTCTTCGTTCAGAACCTTTGCTGGGCATCCTTCTGCTTTCCCTGGCTCTCGGCTCCATCCTTCGACTGCCAGGCCTTTGAAGAAAGGATGGCGGCGTCTGTTTTGTGGTGGTTTGTGTTAATTCAGTTGCTTAGTAGCAGAAAACAAGTGCAGTCTGCAGGGAAGTCTCCTGTCTTTGCTGGAGGTTGTGCAGACCTGGGCCGCCATCTCAGAGCCTGGTGCAAGAGATAACCCCAGATTAATATGTTCTCTCCAGCACAGTTCTGCTGGAGGTTAACCATAGAGTTGTGCTGGAGGAGCTAGAAGTTCCTAGAGAAAGCACTTCTCAAGGCATTTGTAGGTCTATGGCATGATTCTATGATCAACCTCTGGCAGATGTTGACCACAGATGGAGCACCTGGAGATTCCTAGAGAGGTGTTCCCTTAGGTAAAAAGAACAGAATAAATAATAGTAATAATAATAATATAAATTACAGAGGGATTGATTCAGTCAATGAAGCCACCCTGAATTTGCAAGACCTGAGCAGGGCTGCTCCTAATTGGGTCTCTTGGAGGTCTCTCATGGGACAGACCAGTAAAACCAGTAACAATCTCCATGGCACTGGGGAAGGGGGAGGGAGTGTGGGGCTGGCCTCTAGGCTGCGCATGGATCCCCGAAGCCTTGCCGATTCACGTGGGCTCCTTCCATCCTTTCCCCCCCCGCTGCCTGCCATGTTCCTGCTGCTGCTTAGCAACCCAGCTGCTGTCTGCAATTGAGCCAGGAGGAGACAGACTGCAACCGGAGTGGCATGAATGTGCATGCGCACATGCGTGCAGCAGGGGAGACGGCAGGCTTAGGATCGGGCCTGGGAGCCCTCCTTGCGTGTTCCCACTTAAAAAATGAATGCCACCCACGCGGCGTTGGTGGCCCGGTGGGCGTTTGTCTCGGCTGACTCAGGGTGCGGTGGCAGAATGGGCTGTGAGCTTCATGCCTTTGGACAGGACAGCAGCCATCTTTGCAAGCCTGAGGAGAGGCTGATGTGCGTGTGCTTCTTTCTGGGCGCACCTACATTGTGGAAATGATGCACTTTGGTACCACTTTAAGTGCTGCGGCGCCAAACTATAACATCCTGGGGTCTGCAGTTTTGCAAGGTCTTCCGCCTTCTTTGACCAAAGAGCGCATGCGCCAAGCTATAGATCCCAGGTTTCTGTAGGATGCACCCATGACCCTTAAAGTGGGTCAAATTGGATTATTTCTACAGTGCAGATGCACCCTTTCTGTCATTGGCTCCATATGCACTGCAGAAATAATCCAGTTTGACCCCACTTTAACTTGCCATGGCTCAGTGCCTTGGAATTCTGGGAATTCCACTCAGTTGTTTTGTTTTATACGCATGTCCTTCTTTATTCAGAAAGGTAACCAAGTGAATGAAGTCTGTCTCACCAAAAACAAGAGAGCGTCCTGTAGCTAAATTAAAGGCTAAACAGTTGTACTGGGGTGCAATCTTTCATGGTGCAGTGGTTTAAGCATTGGACTATGACTCTGGAGACCAGGGTTCGAGTCCCGTCTCAGATGTGGAAACCCACTGGGTGACTTTGACCAAGTCACACTCTCTCAGCCTCAGAGGATGGCAATGGCAACCCCTTTCAAAAAAGACTTGCCAAGAAAACCCCATGATAGGTTCGCCACAAGTCGGAAACTTTTAGAGACCTGTGGTCCTATAAGAAATCATAATTGCCAGAATCCCATAGCATTCAGTCATGGCAGTTAAAGTGGTGCCAGACTGGATTATTTCTTGCAGTGCGGATGCAGCCTCTTTAATTTTGTCCTCCCTCCAGGTTTATTTATTTCTCTCCTTCTTGCTCCGATTTCTCTCCCCTTCTTCAAGGGGATCCAGGGAGCTTGCAGCTGCAGAGTTAAAATTAAACTTGTGCAGATTGGGTGCCTTCGCCAGCGCTGCGTCTCTGTGGCATCGCTTTCTAAATTTGCCCTCCTTGACATCGCAGTCTTTGCTTCCTCCGAAGATATTTTCCAAAGTCCTCCACGAAGCCCCCTCAACGGGGAGTCTCTTAAAATAACAGCCCAGTCATCTTAGGCTAAAAGGGGGTTTTCCTTTTTTAGGGGATCTGCAAGCCAGAAGGGAAGGGGAATGAGGGAGGCGCCACGAAAAATGGAATGGTAGCCATGCTGGCCATCATCATCATCATCATCATCATCATCATCATCATCATCATCATCATCATCATCAGTGTTGCATGGAGACTTTTGTTGGGCCAAGCAGGCAGGAAAATGGCATGCAAGGTTTTGAGATTCACAGATCTCTTTACCAAGCAAAGGGTTGTTTAAAACCAGCCACAGGGAAGAGGGAAAAGTTCTAGGGAAAAGGTGTCCAAAAAGGTGGAGACACTCCTGGAAACAGGATTATGTAGGTTTAGGATTGTGACTGCCTTCCATGATGTCTCTGTTGAGTTGTGCGTTTGTGATTGCATTGCTCTGCGAACAAATTCCCATTTGGTCTGTCTTACCAAAAGCAAGAGAGAGTCCTGTGGCTAAATTAAAGGCTAAAGAGATGTATTGGGATGTATTGGTGTTCATGGTGTGGTGGTTTGAGCATTGGACTGTGACTCTGGAGACCTGGATTCAATTCCCTGCTCAGCGATGAAACCCATAGGGTGACCTTGGCCAAGTCACACTCTCTCAGCCTCAGGGGATGGCAATGGCAATAGCAATCCCCCCTAAAGAAAACACCTGTGATAGGTTCACCTTAGGGTTGCCATAAGTCGGAAACGACTTGAAGGCACCCACCAGCTATAAGCTTTCATGGACTAAACCCAACTTCATCAGATGCCTCTGTACATCTGATAAAATTCTATCTAGATTACGTGATCTTTCCATGAAATCAAATGTTATAGTTTTAAAAGTAGCACAAGACTACTGTACTTGGCATTGTTTCCTACATACAGTATCTGTCGACTTGCCATGCAGGGATACTGTTATGGAGTTTTGCTGTTGTGGATTTGAAAATGGGGGTCTCAGACCCCAAGGTTTGGGGTCTGCTGGGGGCTCCTCCTCATCTTTGCTGCATCAGTCCAGGGCAATGTATTGGAGGACGTAGACAAGGGATTTTCAACTTATATTCGAGTATATACAATTTATATGGACCCCCCCAGTTATGGCATACGCTCCCCTTAGAAGCCCAATTGGCACCTACATTGCATTTATTCCATCGCCAAATGAAAACATGGTTACAGTTGGCCCTCCATATCCATGGATTTTTAAACCCAATGTATAAAATGCAAATATAAATTGAGCAATTAGATTCTGATTTATTCAGGAAAATAAATTATGACTCAGGGACACAAGCCACTTTTGGTTGCATCCTCTGAAATGCCATCTTGCACCCTTTGTGGATGCTGGGCATCCCAGGTTGGGTACCCAGCGGTATAGGAGATGGGATATAAATATTCTATTTAATTAATGAATCTCTGGCAAATAGGTGTTGGCCTCAGGGTGATGAATTTCCCCCATTGTAACCCCCTTGTAAGATGTCAGCTGTGCAGAGGAGGATGCCCTTTGGGTCTGTGGCAGAGCCATTCAAATTGCTGAAGCTCCTTTCCCCTTCGGGGTGAAGGTGGCATAAGGTTTTCTTGAGGGAAAATGGAGCAATGGTTTCCCTGTGCCTTTAAGACACCTCTGCTGCTGCAATTCGGTTTGCCCATCTGATTGGCTAAGAGGTGAGTGGGCACGGAGTTGGGGGGGAGCAGCCATTCAGAAATCTGTTGCATTGCCCCCCTCCCTTAAAGGAGACAGTGCAAGGGGCTGGGATGGAGGAACTGCCTGGCCTTTGGCTTCCCAAAAGGATCTGAGCATCCACAACATGGATGCCATCCTGACCCCTTGCCCCTCAAACATCCCAGGGCATCATGTCTGCTTGGAGAGAGTGAATTGAGACCAAGAGATTCCCAGGGAGGAAAGAGCAAGGGTCCTGCCCTGTATCCTTCCTGGCAACCTTGGTTGCAGGAGGGCATTCCTCAGCTGTGTGGGTATCGTTTTGTGCTATCCCTTCACATGCTAGGGCTTTTGTATATCCTTTCACAGCACATTCATTGCATGCTCTACCTTCCTGGAGTCCTTTTGCATTACATAGGTATAGTATAATTCCACTTTAATCAGCATCCTGTGGGAATCCTAGGGTTTGGAGTTGAAGGAGAAGGTACTTAGAAGCTGGGCCAAAATTAACAATATTCCCCGAGGATGCCAGCCACAGATGCCGGTCAAACGTCAGGAATAAACTCTTCCCAAACATGGCCACATAGCCTGAAAAACCCACAAAGAATACTATGGGTGCCCTCAACTTTACATTTAACAAAATGAATTTTAACACAGAGAAATGTAAGGCACTGCACTTAGGCAGAAAAAAATGAAATGCATAGATATAGGATGGAGGACGCCTGGTTGAACAAGACGACATGCAAAAGGGATCTAGGAGTCCTAGCAGACCACATGTTTCAGTCCTAGTAGACCACTCCACACCTCCTTCAGTCCTGTCCTCCCTCGCAGGGTGGTTGTAAGGACAGGACAAGGGTGAAAGAAAGGAGATGTGGGAGAGAGGGGCTCTGTTTGTGGGGCTACCCAGAGACCCCCCCACCCCACCCCAGTGGAGGTCACCCTCTGGGGCTGTGCCTTTAAGGGCCCCCTGCTTTCCAGGCCAGGATTGGCTGAAGAAGAAGAGGGAGGCTGGAGAGAGAAAGGGGGAAGGAAGGAAGGAAAGAAAGAAAGAAAGAAAGAAAGAAAAGAAAGAAGGAAGAAAAAGGTAGAGGAAGGTAGAGGAAGGCAGGCAGGAAGGAAGGAAAGAAGAGAGAAAAAAGAGGAAGAAAAAGGTAGAGGAAGGGAGGAAGGAAGGAAGGAAGGAAGGAAGGAAGGAAGGAAGGAAGGAAGGGGCAGGCAGGCAGGCAGGCATTGCTCCCCTTTCTTCCACTCTCATCTTCCAGAGGACCAAATGCAGCATCCTCCAGAGAGAGAGTGAAGCAGCCGCCTCACCTCCCCCGCAAGACCTCCCAGGCAAAAGAGGAGGTGTGGGCAGAAGCCCCCAGCCTCTCCTTCCCTCCCTCCCTCCATCCTTCCCTCCTCCTCTTCCCTCTTTCCTCCTCCTCCTCCTCTTCCCTCTTTCCTCCTCCTCCTCCTCTTCTTCTTCCCTCCCTCCAATCCAGCTTGGCAGGGACCGAAGGGCTGGGTGATGCAGCGCTGCCACTGCCTCCATCGCTGCTGCCGTGAGGATGAGGAGGAGGAAGACGCGGTAGCCGGGAGGAAGAGCAGGACCACGGCCCTGAAGAGGAGGAGGATGAGGATGGTGGGGATGAAGACGGCGGCGGTACTGGTGATGATGCCAAGGCGCCTCTGGAGGTAACTGGGCTCTGGAGTGTTGCGCTCTCACCAGCCCCACCTGGGCAGAAGAGGAAGAGGAAGAAGAGGAGAAGGAAGGACCCATCCCTGCCTCCCCTCCATTGTCTCCGGTGCCCCCCAACCTCTGGGACCATGCACAAGCATCACCACTGCTGCCGCTGCCCGGAATGCTACGAAGTGACACGGATGGCGGCCCTCCGGAGGATGGAGCCCCCCAGCTACGGAGAATGGCAGCAGCAGGAGCAGTATGGCAGCGGCGGAGGGGGCTACGGGGGCTATGGGTCGCAGACCCTCCCCTCCCAAGCTGGAGGAGGGGGAGGCGGAGGTGGGGTGGCCACCCCCACGGCCCGCACCAAAGGCAAGCTCATCCCCACCTCTAGGGACAATGTGCCCCCTCCGGCACCCCCTAAACAGAGCCAGGCCAAGACCTGTGGGGCTGGCACCGGCGCAGGGGGCATCATCGGAGGCGGCGGTGGCTGTGGGGGCATGGGCACCCCCAAAATGAATGGCAACAGCCCCGGCTGGTGGCCCGAGTGCACCTGCTCGAACCGCGACTGGTATGAACAGGTGGGTGCTGTCTTCTTCCTAGGGAGGAAGGTGGTCTTGGGTGGCCACCTTGCCCTCATCTTTTTGGGGTCCAAGGAAAAGGCCCTGCCATGGTTGACGAGGGAGCAAACTGCCTCACGGTGCCCACTTTGCCACCTGCCATCCCTCGTGCCACATGGCCACTCTTGACAGAATGGGCATCTCTTTCTCTCTCCCCTTTGAGTCTCCTTCTCTCCTCTTCTTATGTAAGCTCACTCGGGCATCACTTTGCCCCTTGCCTCCTGGCCATAAGTGAATGTGTGGGTAGGCACTGATAGTCTTCCTCCTCCACCCCCCCATGGTCCTTAATCCCCCCCTCAAAAAAAAACCTTGCCAGCCAGATGAGCAGAGAAAATGGGTGGAGATGAGCCTGCATGGCGAGGCAGTAAAATGGAGGCTTGGTCCATCCACCACCTTGCCAGCGCGTGCCATGCTCTTTCACAGCTGCCACCTTCCAGAGAGGCTCCTGCCTCATTTGGCACCTTTGCCAACCTCTCTTGGAGGTGAAGGGAGGGCAAGAGGGGTCCTGTGATGGTGGTAGTGGTGGGAATGATGGCAAAGACCCATCCCCAGCAGGAACCTATGTTGGCACCTTGGCAATGCAGTGTCTTCACTTCGTCTGAATCCTTCTCCCTCCTCCATCTTTTTTTGCCATCTTCTTGCACCCACTCCTTCCACTCTGTGCCTCTTCATGCCAACCCTAGTCAGCTCCAGGTGCCAAGGGGTGTCATTTTAGGGGGGAGGTGGTCTGCTGTGTTTGCCTTCCCTTTGCTCCCCATTGCTGTCAGATGGGAGCCAGAATGCCCCAATATCCTTCCCAAAATGGCAGTGACAAGATGTGTATGCATGGCAAGGCAGCAGCAGTGGTGGTGGTGGGGGCTGGAGACAAGATAGACAGACAGACAGGAGGGGAAGAGCTCCTGTCTTTTGCAGTCCAGCAGCACCAGCCATAGTGGGAAGGAAGGAAGGAAGGAAGGAAGGAAGGAAGGAAGGAAGGAGACAGGGCGAGGGGCATTTTGGTGCAAATGGGTTGAGATTGGTTGTTGTTTTTCAGAAGCAGGGTGCAGCCCCCCACCCAGCCATCAGCCAGAAAAGAGGGGAGAATAGGAGGCCAGGGTGGGTGGGTGGCAGTGGGCTCACAGCATGAAGCACATCTCTCTGCATGCCTGCAGAATACGCCATGTTAGGCAGAGTGTGCCTGAGCCATGTGCTGGAGGGATGGAGGGATAAATGGGGAAGAAGGTGGCATTGCTCATCAGTGTGTGTGCGTGTCTGTGTATGTGGGGGTGGTGGCAAATGTGTGGGCAGTGGGCTTTGCCATCTCAGACAAGGAAAAGCCAGGGAACTATCCTCTCTCTCTCTCTCTCTCTCTCTCTCTCTCTCTCTGTGCCCCTGCCAGGCTGACAAGTCATCGGGGACTGGAGTGCCCGGGGGTGGCTCCTGGCGTTACCTGCAATTGCTTGCCAAGCATCAGAAGCATGTGTGGTGTGTGTGTGTTGGGGGGGTGTCTTGATCCGTTGTAGGCACAGAGATACAGGGAAGGGTTTGCTTTGCCCCCTTTTTCTCCACCACACGTGTGTGGGAGCGTGTGCGCTCAGCAGAGGGGAAGTTTCCGGGCACTGATCCGCACGCCTTCGCCTTCTGGGACCGGCTGACACAGAGGCACTTCCCTGACTCAGGGTCTCTTGTGGGGTGGGGGGCAAAAAGGGGGCACACTCACCGCTTCTTCCCCCAATTCTGCCTCCCCGAGACCCTTGTACGCCTCGCCTGCCTCCATCTCCCTGGTTACCATGTTATTCCCTCTTCTCTTTTTCACTCCTCTCCATCTTGGCCTTCCTTGCCCTCTGGTTTGCCATTTTCTTTTTTGGGAGGGAAGATGGAGAAGAGGCCTGGGCAGAAGGCCTTTCTCTGAAAGGACTCCATGGCCTACCTCTCCTGCTCTTTCTCTGTGTCAAGCCCACTGGGGTTCATTTTCTTTTCTGGAGGACAGATTCAGTATCTGGGAGGAAAGGTCTGGTGCCATTCTGGAGTGCAGATCTTGAGAACAGCCTCTTTTTCCTCTCCATTGCCCTTCTTCCCCAGCCACCTTATCTTTGGAAAAATTCTGCAGCTAGGCGATCCAGGTTCTGCAAGCAGAACAGATTGCAGAACCTGAGCTGTGGAAAGTAGAATGTGGTGGTGGTGGTGGTGGTGATGATGATGATGATGATGATGCCTGGGAAGCAGAGCAGACGCCATTGCATTCCCGGAGCCTTGGAGGCCTGGGGAAGGAGGAGGCTGGTGAGGAAAGGAAGGAAAACAAGCAGACATCTACCTTTCCTCCATCTTTGTCAAGCCAGCTTGCAGCAGGGCCCAGGTTGTGGGGGCAGATCTAAAGGAAAGTTGCCGAGGGACGGAGTGTGTGTGCGCATGCAATGAAGATCTGAACATGTGGCTTCTGCTCCATGTTCCAGCATTTTGAAAGGTGCTTTTGAGGCAGCAAACACTACCTGCTGTGTGTTTCATCCATTCTGTTCCAGTGGCCACAGAAGGGTTTGTGTTGCATCCGACAGTGTAACCAGACTTCCTAGTTTGTCCCATGAAGGCTCTTTAAGGTTGACCCAGCCTTCCATCCTACTGTAGGTCACTAAAATGAGTCCCCAGCTTGTTGGGGGCAACTGGCTTACACTTTGTAAACCGCTTAGGGCAGCAGTTCTCAACCTATGGGTCGCAACCCCTTTAGGGGTCACAGGGGTCACCTAAGACCATTGGAAAACACATATGAAAATAGCAATGAAAATAATTGTATGGTTGGGGGTCACCATGACATGAGGAACTGTTTTAAAGGGTGGCATTAGGAAGGTTGAGAACCACTGGCTTAGGGAGTGCTGAGTTCATTGAAAAGGGGAATAGAAACATAACTGCGATTGCTATTGCTGCCCTTGGTCAAATCCCATGGAATGAGGTCAAAGGAGCAAGGAGTGATGGTAATGATGGAATTGCCTCTTACCCTTTGCTTCTAAAGCATGGCAATGCCAGTCGCTCCTGAAATGCTTCTGTGGTCCCATCACAACCTGTGACCCTCTGGATGTTCTTGGATGATAGGTCCTCTCACTTGTGGTGGGGATGATGGGAAAGGCAAGGGCCCATTAATGCTGGGGATCCAAAGGTCTTCCTCCTTGCTTACAAGGCTGGGTTTTTCTTTTGGTTGTTTGGAGGTTGTCATGGTGCAACCTGTATGCACTACCCAAGACTGAGGTCTGCTGGAGTGGGACAAGAGTCCTCCTAAGCATCCCATTTGTGTATTTGTGTGAAATATGGAAGCCGTTCTGGAAAACCCTTCCCAACTGGTGCCCATGCTGGTATCCTTTGGGCACCAGGTCAGAACATGGCTTTTTATTCAAGCCTTTGGGGCCTAATTGTTTTTAATCCCTGCGTTACTGTTGACTCTGTTTTAAATTGTTTTAATGGCTTCTTGATCGTTGTCAAATGGTTTAATCTGCCTTTAGTCTTTCGAAACGGCTCGTATTGTTTTAACCTGCTCTGAAATGATTTTGTTATACGCCACGCACCCGAGACCCTCAGAAATAGGGAGCGATGGGAATATTTTAATTGATGGATAATGAATAAACTTCAGTTCTTGGCTTGATGTTGTATGAATAGCTTCTGACACGGCGAATGGAGGGAAGGGTTTGCCCATGGCCTTGTGTCCTCCTTATGGACTTTCCCAGAGGACTTTGGCCACTGGGAGAAACAGACTGGTGCCTTGGTAGGCTCACTTTGACCTAAACTAGAGGAGGAAACTGCAACCCTCCAGATTTTGTTGGATTACAGTTCCCAGCATTGCTCAACCTAAACTAGCCGGAGGACTCTTGGAATATCTAGACGTTTGCAGGATTTCCACTCCTGTCTAATCCATCTTGGCCTAAGCCAAAGGTGGGCAATGGCTGGCGCTCGCTCCCATGTCAGTGGGACAGTGAATCCAGGTTTCTGCTCAGATGTTAGTGGAGATGTCCAAGGTACTGAACTATATTTCCCCAGACATACATTCAGCATCTTGACTAGCTCCTTTGGTGCTATCCAAACCAAAATGGATTTATCACTTGATGCTGGATCCACCAGTGACCACTGGTCTGGGGCCTGGTTTTCTGTCCCTGAAACCCTCTGGTGACCACACAGTTGGGCAAAATTGGGTGACTGCAAACGTGAAGTATCTAGGAGTCCCCTTTTGCTTTTGAAAAAAACTTGGGGAGTGGTGGTATTTTGTATCTAAAATAGCTAGGGGAATATATAGCTTATACGTGGCTCAGCCATGGAGACCTTCTGGGTGACTGTGGGCAAGTCGCACACTCTCAGCCCCAGATGATGGCAATGGCAAACCCCATCTGAAGAAACCCATGATAGGGTCACCTTAGGGTTGCCATAAATCAAAAAGGACTTGGAGGCACACAACAACAAAGGGGGATTAGAAGATGGATTGGCATTTCTGGAAGCCTCAATGGGGGACCAGTCACCTTCTTCTCATTTTGGCCAGCCAAAGGGTGGACAGGGCAGCATGGAAAGGCTCTGGGGTCAGGAAAACAGCCTTGCAGTGGTCATTCCTTGGTCCAATCCAGATTCTAAGGTGCTGGTTTCCACATGCCAGTTGCTTTCAATGTTCGAGCTTCCTGACCCTCACAAAAACCCCTGCAAAATGTCATCAAGGCAGCCAGGTTGAAAGGGGCAATTGTTAGAGATTGTGGGTGCAAATAAGAGCGGTTTTTCCTCATTTTGCACAACATGTGCCATGTGCTGCAGGGTGTGTGTGTGAGAGAGAGAGAGAGAGAGAGAGATGGAGAGTGTATGGGGGAGCTTCACATCGGTTGACCTGATTTTCCAGGTACAAAGTGTTTTCAGGGATAAAGAGGAGTCCTGAGAATTTGGGTAGGAGATGGGGGTGTGGGTGTGAGTGTGCGCATGGGTGTTGGGGTGTCTCTCGGGCCTCCTGGCGCCAAGGCTGGCCTTCCCCGGTTGCCTGAGGCAAAAGGAGTGGGTAGCCAAGGAAGAAATGTGGCATTAGGAGGCTGGCATAGATTTGGGAGGGGGCGGCAGAGTAGGGGATTTGGGGTGAGGATGGAGCTCTGTGCACAAAGACGGAGACCCCCGCCACCAGCAAGTGGGCAGCTGTCAAATTCGCCAGGGGCTGGTCACCATGATGCCCTGGTGGTGTGCCACGTGGGGTCATCCTTGGGAGGGTACCACTATTACCTTGGGGATGGGGAAGGATTGCCGAGGGAAGGGATGGGGAGGTGGGGAGGTTGGCAGGGTGAGGTTGCTATGGCTACTCGCCTTCCTCTTCAGGAGCAGCAGCAGCGTTGAGATGCTGCGCTGGGAAGGTGGAGGCGGAGAAAGAGGGGGTGCAATGGCGCGTGGGGTGTGGGATGGGGAAAACGGGGTGGCAGGAGCGGAGGGAAGAAGCCAGACCAGTCTGGGGGTGGCCCAGTGGAAGGAAGACGCCTTTCCTTCCCTGGCATGGGAGCAACCAAGCCTGGACAGTGGCATTAGTGGCAAAGGCAGGGAGGGTCAAGGCAGAGGCCTTGCAGAAGGAGCAGCATTGGCAATGCAAGGGATGCAACCCTGTGCATGGATGCATGAGTGCCTGGACAGATGGATGGTATGCCCTCTCTTCCCCGCTGCTCCGTATGTTGTGTGCCAGGCAGGGTGCTTGCCGTGACGGGTTCATTCCAGCAACGGCTGTGACTCAGAGAGCATGGATGCCCCCCACTTCATGCCCGCCAATGCCCTCGCCACATCTATTTTAAAGCATTTCCAGGAGGTGGGGAGCAAGGGAGCAACTTCTCTGGACTGGCCCTCAATGGCCTGGGATCCCCCTTTGCTCCTGATCATAATTTTCTGGAGTGGTTGAGACCAGGGTCCAAATCCCAGCTTGGCTGTGGAAAGCCCACTCAGGATGGTAATGGTAAACCTCCTCTGAACCAGTCTTGCCCATGGTAGGTTCACCTTAGGGTTGCCATGAGTCAGAAATGACTTGAAGACACACAACAATAGCAACAACTACAACATCTCTCTCCATCTTTTATGATTTATTTATTTGATTTCTATCCTGCCTTTTTTCCGACGGGACCCAAGGCAGCTCACAATAACAATTCTAAAAATATTGTGCCATAAAACAATTAAAACATCAACTAAAAACAGTATAACATTACAAACATTGGGGAGAACATTTGGGGTGTCTTGTGAGCGCATTGGTTTCCTTGGCCTAAAGGCCCGTTGTTTCTCCAAGAAGATGCCAAGAGCTATGCCACGTGAATTTTGTTCAGCAGCCTCCATTTCCAAATTATTATTATTATTATTATTATTATTAACCTTTATTTATAAAGCACTGTAAATTTACACAGTGCTGTACATACAATCTTTTTAATTGGACGGTTTTATCCTCCCTTGGCCAGGACCGCAGAATATTCCCACTAAATCCTGGCCCAAGAGGAGGCTGAAAAGCAGGTGGGCCACTTCATCTCTCTGAGACTTATTGCTTAACTGATTTTATACAGAAACTCATGCTACTCCAAGGTCCTACCTTGGTCCCACCAATGCTTTCAGGTCACTACAAGGGGATCGATTGCTTTTGCAATCCCAGCTCTGCCAGTGTGCAAAGTCTGCTTCGGAATAATCAGCCTAGTCCCCAAATTGGGTAGCTTTGCGTCCTTTGCAGATTGGATCAGTGCTTGCTTGGCTCCGTTCCTCTCCTTCAGAAAAGCATTGTAGGCTGGCCTTTGCATGGGACAGGGTTATCTCTCACCCCTTTTATGGCAGACTTTGGATTCATGGCCACTTCCCAACCAGCCAACCTGGCCTTGTCCGCACTTGCCCCAAAGGTAAATCCCATTGGCTCTGGCCTTGGCTTCCAAGTCTTGGCGCCGGTGCCACTTTTGCCGTGCCTTTTCTCCTGTCGAGCTGCAAGGAAAGCGGCATGATGGTGCCAGAGCCTTAAGAGCAGACTTTCTGGATCGGAAAGAGGCCCATCTGCCTGGCTTTTGGTAGCCAAGTGGGCTACTGGCAGATGGCTCCGGAAGTCCCACAGCCGGACTGGAAGCTTCCTGCCTCGCCCCCTCAGCATTCGGGAACCGGAGGTTGCATGAGTCCAGGCTGGGAAAGGTTCACTGTTTTTTTTTTTTAACTATAGATAGATCCCAGAATCCCCCGCATGACACGGCCAGCTGGGGATTTTGGGAGTTGTGGACAAAATGGAAGTTTTCCAGGATATCTATCTATCTGTCATCTATTTTGCAGACTGTCTATCCTCTGTCTGTCTGTCTTGTCTCTCTCTATTTTCCAAGCTATGTATTCAGTCTGTCTGTCTGTCTATCATCTATCTATCTATCATCTATCTATCATCTGTCTGTTTTCCTATCTATCTATCTATCTATCTATCTATCTATCTATCTATCATCTGTTTATTTTCTAGGCTGTATATTCAGTCTGTCTATCTAGAGCTGTCTATCCATAGATCTATCAATCTATTGTCTGCCTGTCTGTCTTCAGTCTGTGTCTGTCTGTCTGTATCTATCTATCATCTATCTATCTATCTATCTATCTATCTATCTATCTATCATCTATCTATTATATATTTTGTTTCCTGAGCAGTATAGGACATTACCTTAACACCAGATCAAACTTTTTGCCAATTTAGCCCAAGATCACCTAATTTGCCAAAGCAGAGAGGGGTATTTTTTGGAATCTGTCATCCAGACCTTCTCCATATATATATATATATATATTATGGAGATGAAGCTGGATAGCAGATTCCTACACACACACACACACACACACACACACACACACACGAATCTGCTTTTCGTGTGTGTGTGTGTGTGTGTGTGTGTGTGTGTCCCCTGGAGATGATGCTGATCCAACTTGGGCCCTCCTGCCTTTAAAGCTGAAGAGTGGGCATAAATACCATAGATAAATAAAGCAATAAAGCCACATTGGTGCTTTTCCTGTGCCTTTCTTCTGAACTGAAGGTGGTTGGTTATTAAATAGGTTAAATAATCAGTGAATTTCTTGCAAAAGTGAGACAGTCCCAAGCCGCCCCTCTGGACCGACATACTCTTCCAGGGCCTTCTCAGTGGCTTCTTTGTGTCGGTGAAACTCCCTTCCAAGCAAAGTGAGACTGGTGCCGTTCCGGTTATTGATTTATTTTATGTATTATTTATTTCATTTGTATGTTAACCTTCTCTTGCCAGGCAAAGGCATTTTCCTTCAAGCAGGGCTATGGGCAGCAACTGGCTGCTGAAGAAGGGGCTTTTAATGGGAGCAAGCTGCCTTGTGCTTGTTTTTGAACTGAAACGTCCTTTATATTGACATTGTTTTTAATTGATACGTCCTTTATATTGGTGTTGTTTTTAATTTGCTCATGATTTCATTCGCTTTGGTGGCCTATTCCTACATGGCAAAGGGGGTTTGGACTTCTCGACCCTTGAGATCTCTTTCCAACTCTATGACCCTATGCTTTACTATGGGATTTTGCTAAGTGTCGTTGCAGCCTTATACTTGGTTGCATTTTAGTTTGCGTCTGTTGCCTTGAATCCCAGAACAAAAGGACAGAGAAATTAAATTGCTAAGGGAGGAAAGAGATAGCCCAGCTGCCAACACCAAGTCATAAGGCCCCAGCCCTGCAGAGATTGAAAAATATGAATTTCACAGACGCAGGCAGCCCATCATCTTGACCTTCCCCTGCAATTGCCTGTCTTGCTAGCCTCTCTGTTTTGCTGGCATCCCTCTTTTCCTCCCTCCTTCTCTGTGCTATGTTCATTTCTGGAGCTTTTTTTCCAGCTCCAAATCCTATAGAAAGCCCCCCCAGACCTCAGGGCTTCAGCATCTTCTTGGCTGCACCGGAGAAACCAGGCCAAGATGGGCATCTTTTGGCTGGGTCCTGAGTGCCGCCTCGAGCATCGCAAAGAGATTGAATGAGCAAGAAGAATAGGAGGCAGCCTTTTGGATGGAAAGGAAAGTGACAGGACATTGTAAGACGCAGCTGCATCCTTGGGCAGAAACAACTTGCCCTCCACCTCCAGGCGGGAGAAACTATCTTCCAACCTCTTGCAGAATCCAGGGTACCATTGGATGACCATCCTCTGCCTTTGCGGGACAATGGCCCTATTACTTCCCCCAACATAGGCATCAACGCCAGCACACACACAGCATGGCCGTTTTCTCCTTCGATCCATGCCACCCCGCATCCCTCCTTGGAAACAAGGAACCCCTTTTATCCCAACGTTGGCAAGGCTAGCGTTGGCAAGCATGCATCCCCATTTTGTTGTGAATTCTCTCAAATTCCCTTTTCTTTTAGTCCAATGTTTCACAAAATTTGGCCCGCCAGATTTTTTGGACTTCAGCTCCCAGAATTCCTGACTGTTAGCCAAGCTAGCTGAGGCCTCTGGGAGTTGAAGTCCCAGCTTGCTCCATCCTCAGAATGACATCCCTTCAAGTGTTTAACCTGGAAGACCAAAACACTGTATTTGGACCTTTAGTGGAAGGCGGTGGACTCACCTCGGTTGGGGATTTTGAAGCAGACATTGGATTGTGGCCTCCTCTTAGACGTGCTTTAGAGGTGGATGAATTTCAACATGGAGAAATGTAATGGTGGAAAAATGAAATGCACAGCTCTAGGATGGGGGACACCTGGCTTAAGGAGACTTATACTGTATGTGTGAAAGGCATCTAGGAGTCCAAGTAGATCACAAGTTGAACATGAGTTAACAGTGTGATGCAGCAGCTAAAAAGGCCAATGTGATTCTAGGCTGCATCAATAGAAGTATAGGTCAAGATCAAGGGAAGTAATAGTGCCACTCTATTCTGCTTTGGTCAGGCCTCACTTGGAATAATCAGGTGTCCAGTTCTGGGCAAAACAACTTAAAAAGGATGTGGACAAATTGGAGCATGTCCAAAGGAGGGCCTGGAAACCATGAAGGCCTATGAGAAAAGACTGAGGGAGCTGGGGATGTTTAGCCTGGAAAAGAGATGGTTAAGGGGTGATATGAGAGCCCTGCTTAAGTATTTGAAGGGATGTCATATTGAGGATGAAGTAAACTTGTTTTCTGCTGCTCCAGAGAATAGGACCCAATGGAGCAATGGATGCATGCTTCAGAAAAAGAGATTCCACCAAAATGGTGACAGGTCTGGAAACCATAAAGCCCAGTGAGAAGAGACTTAGGGAGCTGGGGATGTTTCGCCTGGGGAAGAGAAGCTTAAGAGGGGACATGATGTTAGCCTTGTTTAAATATCTGAAAGGATGTCATATTGAGGATGGAGTGAGCTTGTTTTCTGCTGCTCCAGAGAACAGAACCCAGAACAATGGATGCAAACTGCAGGGAAAGAGATTCCACCTCAACATTAGGAAGAAGTTCCTGACAATAAGAGTTGTTTGACAATGGGAGATGCTCCCTTGAAATGTAGTGGAGTCTCCTTTGGAGGTCTTTAAACAGAGGCTTTGATTGAGAGTTCCTGCATGGCAGGATAGGGTTGGACTGGATGGCCCTTCCAACTCTAGGATTCTATGGATTCATTGCACTGGCAGAAGTGGGTTAGACTAGCTGGCCCTTGGGGTCCCTTTTGGTTCTATGGAGCCTATGAAACTCATTGTTGGGGGACCTGGCCTCGCTTGGCCTGGCAGGTCAGAAGAGCTGACCAACAGCCTTGGCTTTGATGAAAGAAGGCTGGGTGACCGATGGTGTGTCTCGTGTCTCTCTCTTTCCAGGCCAGTCCCTCGCCCATCATTGTCAACACGGATACCCTGGAGCCCACCCTCTCCGTAAGTCTCTCTCCAACTTACTATTTATTATTTAGTTTAACATTCATATCAATAAAGAAAGGAGTCAGAAAAGGAACCATGCGGTATACTGGCGCCCAAATAATACAATCCCCTCAATTGCAATATAATCAATATTTGTCTGTCTTCAGTGAATCTCCTAGAAGTCCTTCCTTTTTATTTATGGAGATCAACATGTTTCTCCAAGGCTGACCCATCTCTTGAGATCCATGCCTGGGTTTTGGCATCTCTCTTGTCTTTACGAAGAACAGCAAGCGACTAGATGCTGACTTCTAGGGTTTTTTTAAAATGAGATTCAAAAATATATATATCTGAAACATTGCAATTTAACCAATTTAAACCGCAACTCCCGGAGGCAGTTCCCACATTGTGTCGGAAGAGGGCAATGCGGGAACTATGGAGAGGGCAATAGAAACAGACTTGGGAGCCACATGCGTTTTGTCCGGCAAAGGCATTTTGACTGGAATTTTCCAAGATCTGTCTCACTTTTAAAAATTAACCCTAAGGGTCTTTTTTTCTTTTCCATGCTAAAAATGAATGTGTAATAGAGCCTCATCTTCTAGCATTGCAGCAATTTAAAGTTGAGCATTTAGAGATTTGGAGTTTAAGCTTCCAGAGCAAAGGGGAGAGCGAGTAACCCAAGGAATGGGAAGGCAGCAAATAAAAGGAGGTTTCTGGAAGTGAACAGCTTTCAGCGCCTCACTGTATCCAATGCTAGGAATTTGGGGACCGAAGGGGACTTTCCTTGGGGATGCACTGCCTCAGCTGCAAAGTGCACACGCTGGAGGCAGAAGCAACATGTTGTCGCGGTCATAATGTTCCTGGACAAAATTCAATATTGCTGTCTCTTGCCCCTTCGCCTTTTGAAAGTATATATATGAGCACGGTGAGTAATCTGTCCCCAAATTGGAAGGACAGTCGGATCAAGAGAACATGCTGCATCAAAATAAATACCCATCAGGTCCAGCAAAGAGTCCTAGATGCGAACATTTGAGGGGGAAGGATTTTTATTGGGGGGCACTCTATGCCCCAATCTGCCTCCCCCCGTGGCTACCCCTCCGCTACAACCTCATTTAATAAATAAAGAAGTAATCTTTACAAAACTTGCTCCTTAAAATTGGTGCTTTAAAGGCAAAGCAGGGTACCTTTTCAGAAGTGTATAGTACTGTGTCCCCTAATAAAAAATCAACTGTGAACCCCAACGGTTTGGTACCAATCCTAGCTCTTTGAATAAAGTCCCTCTTATATCTTCATAAAGGGAGCCTACAAGTAAATAATGGGTTAGGTCTTCAACTGTATTTGGGTCCACATGGGCAAACTCTTTCTTCCCAAGCGATTGGTTGATAATGCCCATGAACCACAGCCGAGGCCATTGATCGGCATTGGAGGGCTGTAAAGGTGTATCCCCATTGAAGTTAGTTACTGTATAAATATGGTGGGTCGGGCATCTGGGTATGTAATTTGGCATATATATGAAATTGGGACTTCCGTTTGCAGAGGGCAACTGTTTGAACAGGAAGTTTGGGGTCTTGGAAGTTGAAAAAGCCATGAAAAGAACCATATGGCTGGAAATGGTAGAACATGGCCACTCTTGAACCCAGCCTCCATCTCCATGTTACTGAAGAAAGCATGGGAAGCATGGACGACGTTCCTAGATTCCACGCTTTGTTGTTCTCCTAGGGAATGTATGCCTTTCTCAGCCTCCTCTGTTTTGCTCTCCCAGGTGAATGGCAGCGACGGGATGTTCAAATATGAAGAGATTGTCCTGGAAAGGGTGAGTGGCGTTTTGCCAGGGACTCAGTGCCAGGGCTGGAGTTTCTGGTCCCTGGAATTATACTCTTGGAAGCCTTCCTCTATCCGTCTTTCTCTTTGGTTTCTGTTTTTGGACTGCAGCTCCTAGAATTTGATGTGCAGTTTGGGGGATTCCAGGGGACGCAGTCCAAAAAAGTAAAATATGCATCTTCAGGGTTGTTTTATCATCTTTCGTCTTACCAACCATGCAAGCAAATGCATTCTAGGGCTTCAGGTACAATCTCTCTGTCTGTGTGTATGCATACTGGTACGCCTTAGTTAACAAAGTTAATGCCTTCCTGGGTATGACTTCTTTAGAGAAGAAGTCTCTAAAAGTCTTCTTCTTCTGGTACCAAATGAATACAGTAAGGATATAGATGTAGGTTCCTATACCACTAAAAAGAAGACCAGTGCAATATGTTTCAGCAAACATGTTATTCGAAACTGACAACGTGTGCATTTGGGAAATAAAACAACCAGGTCAGTTCAACATTTTGAACCTTCTGCAGGTTGAGTCTCCCTTTTCCAAAATCCCAAAATATTCCAAAATCCAGATTATTTTCCATGGGTGGCTGAGAGAGTAGCAATGCCTTTGCTTGCCGATGGTTCAGTGTACACAGACTTTCAAAGGAATTAAAAGTATTGTATGCATTTACCTTCAGGGTATATGGAACAGAAATGAATTTCGGGTTTAGAACTGGGTCCCATCTCCTAGATATCTCATTATGCATGTGCAAATATCCCAAAAGCCCCCCCAAAAACTAAAACCCAAAACATGTCTGGTCCCAAACATTTTGCATAAGGAAGACTCAACCTGTAGAGACCACTTGAAGGCTTCTTTCAAAATGGATCCAAGGATGACCTTTCCTTTTGCCATTTTTGTGACAATTTCCATTTTGGCAAAGCAACTTCTAGGCCTAGGCTTTTTAAACATCCTGGGGGTGGCTGGTGGGGCAGGCTTAGCTGCCATTTATTACCCCCCTTTTCTCTCTTGTTTTGCTGTTGCTGCATGCTCAGGAAAGGGCTGGAAGGGCTGTCTAGCTGGAGGATTTTTTAGCAGCATTGACTCAGGGAGGATGGAGAAACACAGATCTGCAGTTGCAACTTTCAGGTTGCAGAAGCATGTTTGCAGTAAGGCAGGGAGCATTTGAGGGTTTTTTCCACCGGGATTAGAGGCAGAAAACGCATTTCAAGCACAAGCAGATAGTGCCTTTGGAAGAACAAATCTCTTGCTGCCTTTCAATTGCTGCATTGTTCTGATTAATACAGATTCTCATTGGGAGGAGACTGTCTGGGTCTGTGCAAACATGCGTCAAGCTCCTGTCTTTTTTCCAGGGTAACTCCGGCCTCGGGTTTAGCATCGCCGGGGGCATCGATAACCCACATATTCCCGACGATCCCGGCATCTTCATCACTAAGATCATCCCAGGTGGAGCGGCTGCCATGGATGGGCGGCTGGGGTGAGTATTGCCCAGGTCTAGTACAGATTCCTATGGAGCCAAGCATGGATTCTGCCCCCATTTTGACTTGGATGAAGAAGCACCCCAATGGTTTTGCTGGGACATATTGATCCCAGGTGTTTATTTCTTTGGCAGAAATATTAAAAAGCTCCCTATACATCGGACTTGCCCAACGATAAAATGATTCTGGATACAAATTCATGAGACCATTTGTAAAACACTTAATATATCGCATGACCGGTTGCCAGAGATATCCATACGTAACATGATACATAAGATCCAAACACAGCTCAGAAAGAAGTGTTGGAAAAAATTATTTATATATAGTCTCACTAGCAAGAATTCTTTTAGCCCCAAAATTAAAATGATTAAATGTTTAAAAACTAACCTGGTTTAAACCGTGGTTTAAAACACCAGCCTGATTTAAACCAGCTGACCCTGGACTGAGGACTGCCCTCTGTCTTGGGACCCTGGGGTTGAAGCCTTCCTCCTGATTCTCCTCCTCTTCCTCTTCCTCTTGCTCTCAGGGTGAATGACTGTGTCTTGCGGGTAAACGAAGTCGATGTCTCCGAAGTGGTCCACAGCAAAGCCGTGGAGGCGCTGAAGGAAGCTGGTCCAGTGGTCCGGCTCTTGGTGAGGCGGAGGCAGCCCCCACCAGAGACCATCATGGAGGTCAACCTCATGAAGGGACCCAAAGGTGATGCTCTGGACTGGGGCCAGGGGTCCACTATGTATGGGAAGAGCAGCAACCATCTTTCCCTCCATGGAAAGCAAGCTGCTGCTTCTGGTTTTGGGAATCATAGAATCCTAGAGTTGGAAGAGACCCCAAAAAGGGCCCTGATCCAGTCCAACCCCATTCTTCTGCCATGCAGGAACTCACAATCAAAGCATCCCCAACAAATGGCCATCCAGCTTCTGTTTAAAGACCTCCAAAGAAGGAGACTCCATCACTCTGCAAGGCAGCAACATCTTCCACTTTTGGACAGTTCTTTCACTGTCAGGAAGATCCTCCTAATGTTGAGCTGGAATCTCTTCTCCTGTAGTTTGCATCAATTGTTCCGTATCCTATTCTCTGGAGCAGCAGAAGACTTGCTCCACAGTTTTCTTTTCAGGATTTGGGGAAACAGTGGGGAGCCAAAAGGTTCCAAACAGCCACATTTTTGAAAAGTATTTGCAAACAGATATTTGTGGGGTCTTGGGATTAAAAAAAAAAGAGTAGGATAGGAAAATTTGGGAATGCGGAAGAAAAAAGAAGGCAGTCCATGAGCAGGAGAGATGGAGATCCCCAGGGACTTTTCAGTGGGATGGAAGGGGGGCAAAGCCATAGCTGAGCCTGAACTTTCTTTCTTTCTTTCTTTCTTTCTTTCTTTCTTTCTTTCTCTCTCCCAGGACTGGGCTTCAGCATCGCAGGTGGCATAGGAAACCAGCATATCCCAGGAGACAACAGCATTTACATCACCAAGATCATCGAAGGAGGAGCGGCCCAGAAGGACGGGCGACTGCAGATTGGGGACCGGCTGCTAGCAGTGAGCATGCAACCTTCTTCTTTCTCTGAGTGCCATTGGGGTGAACGATCCTAGATGAACATCGCTTGGCATGAGATTGCTGGGCCCTAGATGTGTGGGATTTGATCCCTGGTCTCCCAGAGTTATAATCCAGTGTTGGTCAAACCACTATGCCACACTGGCTTTCAGTTAGTTTGCCAACGCAGATGCCAAAGCCATATAAATTATAGCAAAACTAACTAAATAAATTCAAAGACACACACACACACACAACTACCAGGCACTCAGTCTCACATCTCTCTTTCCTTCCTTTTTTACACGCTCCAGGTGAACAACACCAACCTGCAGGACGTCCGGCACGAAGAGGCCGTGGCCGCTCTGAAGAACACCTCGGACATGGTGTACCTGAAGGTGGCCAAACCGGGCAGCGCCCACCTCAACGATATGTACGCGCCGCCCGACTATGCCAGCAGTACGTACCTGCCTTTACTCCCCCTCCGCAGCATTATCCCCTGGGGAGGGATCCTGGCTTTGCATGCCAGAGCTCTCTGGTTTGATCCCTGGAGGCTGGTTTCCATGCAAGAAAATTAATGCAATCATTTCATTAAGAAGATAGATAGATAGATAGATAGATAGATAGATAGATAGATAGATAGATAGATA